>NW_026888322.1:0-94286 GCF_032173495.1 Musca vetustissima
GAATATTTTTCAAGGGCCAACTGAGGCGTGGATTTATTAAAGAATATTTTTCAAGGGCCAACTGAGGCGTGGATTTATTAAAGAATATTTTTCAAGGGCCAACTGAGGCGTGGATTTATTAAAGAATATTTTTCAAGGGCCAACTGAGGCGTGGATTTATTAAAGAATATTTTTCAAGGGCCAACTGAGGCGTGGATTTATTAAAGAATATTTTTCAAGGGCCAACTGAGGCGTGGATTTATTAAAGAATATTTTTCAAGGGCCAACTGAGGCGTGGATTTATTAAAGAATATTTTTCAAGGGCCAACTGAGGCGTGGATTTATTAAAGAATATTTTTCAAGGGCCAACTGAGGCGTGGATTTATTAAAGAATATTTTTCAAGGGCCAACTGAGGCGTGGATTTATTAAAGAATATTTTTCAAGGGCCAACTGAGGCGTGGATTTATTAAAGAATATTTTTCAAGGGCCAACTGAGGCGTGGATTTATTAAAGAATATTTTTCAAGGGCCAACTGAGGCGTGGATTTATTAAAGAATATTTTTCAAGGGCCAACTGAGGCGTGGATTTATTAAAGAATATTTTTCAAGGGCCAACTGAGGCGTGGATTTATTAAAGAATATTTTTCAAGGGCCAACTGAGGCGTGGATTTATTAAAGAATATTTTTCAAGGGCCAACTGAGGCGTGGATTTATTAAAGAATATTTTTCAAGGGCCAACTGAGGCGTGGATTTATTAAAGAATATTTTTCAAGGGCCAACTGAGGCGTGGATTTATTAAAGAATATTTTTCAAGGGCCAACTGAGGCGTGGATTTATTAAAGAATATTTTTCAAGGGCCAACTGAGGCGTGGATTTATTAAAGAATATTTTTCAAGGGCCAACTGAGGCGTGGATTTATTAAAGAATATTTTTCAAGGGCCAACTGAGGCGTGGATTTATTAAAGAATATTTTTCAAGGGCCAACTGAGGCGTGGATTTATTAAAGAATATTTTTCAAGGGCCAACTGAGGCGTGGATTTATTAAAGAATATTTTTCAAGGGCCAACTGAGGCGTGGATTTATTAAAGAATATTTTTCAAGGGCCAACTGAGGCGTGGATTTATTAAAGAATATTTTTCAAGGGCCAACTGAGGCGTGGATTTATTAAAGAATATTTTTCAAGGGCCAACTGAGGCGTGGATTTATTAAAGAATATTTTTCAAGGGCCAACTGAGGCGTGGATTTATTAAAGAATATTTTTCAAGGGCCAACTGAGGCGTGGATTTATTAAAGAATATTTTTCAAGGGCCAACTGAGGCGTGGATTTATTAAAGAATATTTTTCAAGGGCCAACTGAGGCGTGGATTTATTAAAGAATATTTTTCAAGGGCCAACTGAGGCGTGGATTTATTAAAGAATATTTTTCAAGGCCAACTGAGGCGTGGATTTATTAAAGAATATTTTTCAAGGGCCAACTGAGGCGTGGATTTATTAAAGAATATTTTTCAAGGGCCAACTGAGGCGTGGATTTATTAAAGAATATTTTTCAAGGGCCAACTGAGGCGTGGATTTATTAAAGAATATTTTTCAAGGGCCAACTGAGGCGTGGATTTATTAAAGAATATTTTTCAAGGGCCAACTGAGGCGTGGATTTATTAAAGAATATTTTTCAAGGGCCAACTGAGGCGTGGATTTATTAAAGAATATTTTTCAAGGGCCAACTGAGGCGTGGATTTATTAAAGAATATTTTTCAAGGGCCAACTGAGGCGTGGATTTATTAAAGAATATTTTTCAAGGGCCAACTGAGGCGTGGATTTATTAAAGAATATTTTTCAAGGGCCAACTGAGGCGTGGATTTATAAAGAATATTTTTCAAGGGCCAACTGAGGCGTGGATTTATTAAAGAATATTTTTCAAGGGCCAACTGAGGCGTGGATTTTTTAAAGAATATTTTTCAAGGGCCAACTGAGGCGTGGATTTATTAAAGAATATTTTTCAAGGGCCAACTGAGGCGTGGATTTATTAAAGAATATTTTTCAAGGGCCAACTGAGGCGTGGATTTATTAAAGAATATTTTTCAAGGGCCAACTGAGGCGTGGATTTATTAAAGAATATTTTTCAAGGGCCAACTGAGGCGTGGATTTATTAAAGAATATTTTTCAAGGGCCAACTGAGGCGTGGATTTATTAAAGAATATTTTTCAAGGGCCAACTGAGGCGTGGATTTATTAAAGAATATTTTTCAAGGCCAACTGAGGCGTGGATTTATTAAAGAATATTTTTCAAGGGCCAACTGAGGCGTGGATTTATTAAAGAATATTTTTCAAGGGCCAACTGAGGCGTGGATTTATTAAAGAATATTTTTCAAGGGCCAACTGAGGCGTGGATTTATTAAAGAATATTTTTCAAGGGCCAACTGAGGCGTGGATTTATTAAAGAATATTTTTCAAGGGCCAACTGAGGCGTGGATTTATTAAAGAATATTTTTCAAGGGCCAACTGAGGCGTGGATTTATTAAAGAATATTTTTCAAGGGCCAACGGAGGCGTGGATTTATTAAAGAATATTTTTCAAGGGCCAACTGAGGCGTGGATTTATTAAAGAATATTTTTCAAGGGCACCGAAACCTTTTTCACTTTCACTGACAAAAATTACATCAATCATTCATTTTATTACTAAATTGCAAATTCACCTAAAAATTGTATAAAAAATATAACATGTTTTTCTTTTAAATACATTAATCTTAATTTAAACAAAAAATCTAATTTACTTAACACCATTGAATTTCCTGATGACATTTGTTTTGGTAAAAACAAGTAATCAATGCAATAGTATTTTCAACATTTGTTTGTCAAAGCCGAACAAAACATATTCATTAAATATTGCCTATTTCAAAAAAAAAAAAACACACACACATATATGTTGAAATGTGTATGTTATCACATTCCCAGGAATTGATGGAAAACACCTGTTCACCCCATGGCAGTGATAAAACATAGAATGTGTGCTTTTTTTGTTTGTTCTGTTCATTTTATGTACCGAGCTACTCCACTAATTACCCAGCATCATCTTCATCATCACCATCCTCCAAAATTTTGCCCCAACTTCAGGGAATTTGTTGTCGTGGTATTTTTATGTGTTATGTGGTAGGAGTGTGACAGCATATTTGTGTAGTTGTTGCTGCTCCTTCTTAACAAGGTTGTTCTCATTACAGGCATGTAACAACGACTTTGTTGACAATAACAACAACATCACCGGAGGCATGTAGAAAAAAATTCCGGGAATTTTACATACTACTTCGCAACAATAAAAGGAACTTCAGCAACAACAACAAAACATAAGAAATCTTTGAAATAGAATAACAATTATGTTGAAAGTAATGCATAATGCGGAGATTATTAAATTGTATCGTTTGTTTATGTTTATGGTATACTTTAAGGCATTTTCCCCAGATGTTGTAATATGAGGAAGTATATATGTGAGATATACAATGTTATACACTTAAATAACTCACAACCGTCCTTAAGTTCCGTCGTTTTTTTTCTCAGTCCGAATTGGAAATGCAATACAACCATTTTTAAGCAGCAATAGGAAGTCTTGGATGTTTTAAAGATATTTTTTTCAAAGGACGGGGCCGTCTATATGATACCCTTCACCACTATGGGTATATTAAACAAGACTATTAACATGAAATTGGATGAACTAAAATATGTGATATTTATCTAAATTTGAAACAAGTTAGATCAATCCATAAACATGTCATTCGTTTGTTACAATGCACTATAGGTAATTTGCCCTGTTTTTATGAAAAAATTAATAACAGCGGTTTTAAACGATTTTTGACTTTTTAAATGATGTATATGTACAAGAAAGAGAAAACGCAGATTTCTACAGTAAATAACGGATATAACGAACAACGGTTATAAGCAACTACACATATAACGAACAAAGCTAATACTTTCTCAGATATTTACATTAGTTGTTTTATACACAACAAACGGTTGAAAACGATTGGGGTAGTAAGTTAATAAAATTTCGACCCCGCGATTAGATTTTTAAAGGAATAATTATTACAATGTCGTATGTTTTTGCAGAATGCATTAATAACTATTAATACAGTACCCATTAATACTCCTTAAGGACATTACAGTCGAACACGATTATAGTAAACACTGGATCCTGAAAAAAGTAAAAAAGTAAATGTTTGATGCTTTATATTCTAAGGGAAACTCAAGCCCGCCATTTTCTGTTCTCCACTATTTCGATTTTTTTCATAATCTTTCCTTCGACAACCTATTTGCAGCTTACGAGTCACGTTATTTGTTTTGTAATCAAAATTCGTGCGTATTCGTTTTTTCGCGGAAAAGTTCTATCTTCTTATGTCATTCGGTGCATCTTGACAAATGCATGCAAAATAACCTAATTTCCTATCTTAATTTGACGTATTTTTCGTCCATATTGTTGTTATTGGCAATTTTACTTGCGGGGACGTTGTGAACAACAATATGTTTCCTTGCTTTTATTTCTTTCGTCAAACCAAATATTGAAAATATTATTGTTTTTTATTCTGAAGTTCCCTACAAAAAACTGATATATCTTGAAAACACAAAAAATCGCAATTTGAGACATATTGGAATCAATTTAGAAGGCTTTCATTTATATATTTCAGTTGTCAACAGATCAGACAAATTTAAACATTTTAGTAAAAGTCTATCTAAAATGACTTATGTGTAAAAAATAGAAACATTTCTTTTATTATAGTCAACTATGTAAATTTTGAATCGCTACACAAACGTATTAACAAATATTATATATTATATAAATAGCGCACACCACCGTTAATACGCCCCATGTTTAATTTTTATGTTTATGCTTTGAATTTAGCGGTTTTAAACGTTTTAAAATACGCCTTGATTTGTTAATTTTTTTATTACTTTAATTTTATTTTCAAAGTTTAGAGTTTGGCAACGATTTCCAGCGCTTTTAAGACACTTTTATGCAAAAAATCTCAAAGATTCATAAAATTTGACATGTTTTCTTTTTAATGACATCAAAAAAGATTTTATTTTCCAAAATTGAAAAAAATGACTTTTTGCCCAAAAAACTGTCCAAATTACCTATAGTGCAATGTGACAAAAATCGACTTCAAACAGATATCAATAGGACATCCGTTGAGCTATGTATGCACTTCTAGAACTACGTAACTACGTTATTTTATGCTCAATTTGGATGTTGTGCAAAATTTCATGTGAATCTGACAAACATGAGGAGTTTGATGCACCATTTACTTGAAATCGGACTAAAATATATATCCAGCTGTGAACCGATTTCAACGAAACTTGTCACAGGTTAGGTTATACTAATTTCAGTACGTTTTGTTCCTATCAACCATATATTGGTTTCTTGGTGCGTCAAATACTTAAAAGCAATCGATAATATATAAGGGAGCTATACCTAAATCCGATTTTTACGAAACTTGTACAGTAAACAGTACGATATGCAATAACAGTAAACAGTACGATATGCAATATAAGAACTTTGGTACATTATTTACATTAAATCGGTTTTCACGAAACGACATCATTCCAGGATCAATTCAGAACACTATGTCAAATTTCGTCATTAAATCGGACGAAAATATAATTTCGTGCAAATCGAAAGATCCACAGGGACTTTGGTGCACCATTTACATTAAATCGGACGTAACTATATATGGGAGCTATATCTAAATCTTGGCCGATTTTTACGAAACTTGGCAGACATTATTCTAAGTTCAATTCAGTATGTTATGCCAAATTTCGTGCAAATCGAAAGATATATAGGGACTTTTGTGCACCATTTACATCAAATCGGACGAAAATATATATGGGAGCTATATCTAAATCTGTTTCAATTTCAATAGGGTTCGTCCTTGGGGCAAATAAGTGACCTATGCCAAATTTCATCCAATTCGGATCATAAATGCGACGTGTACTTTGTTTACAATTTAACAGGGACAGACAGACGGACGGACATGCATAAATCCACTTAGAAAGTGATTTTATGCATATTCTCAAAAAGAACCATGTGTCTATCTCGATTCCTTTTGCCTGTTACAAGCATATATACAAAGACATAATACCCTGTACTACAGTGTAGTGAAGTTTATAAAAATGAGGACGGACAAACTTTAAATTCTATGAGAACAAAAATGATTAAATTTGGGCCAAATCTCTTGAAAAACGTACACAAAATACCTATTAATGAGGTGGATCCTCATCTAGAGGCTTCCCTTAGGCCAATTTTTGGTAGGGAGGATTTTCACCCAAGGAATAATTTAAAATTTAATACTGTAACGATACAAGTTCACGGGGACCAGGTTCCGCCACAGAAATTTATAGAAGTGATCGAGAGAGTGATAACACAGATCGATTTGGCTTTTAGGCAATTGTTTAGTTTTATTTAGTTATTTGGGTTTGGTGATGAACACAGTTTTTATTATAGTGTAACCAGCGGAGTAACGAGCTCCTGCTGCTTACGGCGGTTACCTGGCTAAGTACACCGGTAGATCGTTCTTAGTCCCATCGAGGAAAACCTGGATCCGAACTCCGAATGGGCCCTTCCTAGGGGAGACGTGGGTAAGTACTCCGATAGGTCCTTCCTTGGAGACCTGGGTAAGTACTCCTGTCAGCATTTTGATAATAGGTTGTCCTGTGGTCTAAGGCGTGACTGAATTTAGAGCGACACCAAAGCTAAGGCCGAGATGCCAGAGTTCCAAAGGCTATGGACACCTTAAGTAGATTCCTGGTAAACAAAGACGCGCGGGGATCCGAGGGTTGCGTACACCTCAAGAGGTTTCCTAATGAGCTAGATCGCGTGGGACCCAAGGGTTTCGGACACCTCAAGCGGGTTCCTACAGAGCTAGATCGCGTGGGACCCAAGGGTTGCGGACGCCTCAAGGGGATTCCTAACGAGACAAGACACGGGGGACACAAGGGTTGCGGATACCTCAAGAGGTTTCCTAATGAGCTAGATCGCGTGGGACCCGAGGGTTGCGGACACCTCAAGGGGGTTCCTAACGAGACAAGACATGGGGGACCCAAGGGTTACGAACACCGCTAAGTTCATGGAAAAGTGTGATGCACCAATCTGACTCACCTTTTTTCACCCGTACCGACTGGAATAATCGAATTTGATTGCGCACTTTACACATGTTATACGTTAGACTTGCTGTACATTGGACGCTTGTTCACCGGCTGATCCCTTGTTGATCGGCTCTCCCCTTTTTATAGGGAAAGTACCACGTAATAGGATCCTCACCATTTGTGATTTTGGACACTCATTATGTCGCTCCCACCTATTACTGGCACCTATTACCTAACGGTTCATCTCTTATTCAGTTTTTATGATATGAAATATCATGGTGGGTGACGAAAACTAGAGCAGCGACTTTCGTCGTAACAATACCTAAATTTGGAAATTTTGGGTCTACCCTAATCAGTGGATCAATTTGATAATTTTGGGTAGAAATATTTCCTACTCTATGAGAAACTAAAACATCAAATTACAGTAGATTCGATTAAACCTGTGCTTCAAATTCCTAAAATTCAAGTTGGGATATTGTTACGTGTGGGCTATACCAAAACTTGGGACGAAATGTAAAATTTTCCATATCAAACATCCTATCAGTAGTAGCAACGTATGTGAAAATCTTCAAAGCTCTATCTTAAATATTGCGAGCTCATTCTATCATGATATTTACAGAGAGGCGGACATACATATGGATGGACATGACAAAATCATCATAGAATTTTATTTTTTACAACTTATGGGGTCTCCAGTAGATATTTCGAGGTGTTGCAAATGGAAGGACAAACTTAATGTAAGCCCTACCTTATGATGGTGGTTATTTAAAAAGATGTTTCATATCGTACAAATCAAACACAACCTGTCTTATGTTATTTAATTAAAATCATGTCTGACCATGATGATGGTCAGTCAATATGTCTAACATATTTATCCTTTCGAAGAAACCAAAATAATAAATAACAAAAAAATTTTGGATGACAAACAAAAGCCTAACAAGTTATTACTAATGCCAACAAGAGAAACCTTTTAACCTCTGACCCCAACAAATGAGTTTACACAACCAAAGTAGACTTGTTGATTTTTAGAATTCCATAGTCATTGGATATTATATGGAGAAAAAAATAAAACAAATGAAAAGCAAGTAAATGTTATTGAGGGAAAATTAATTTAATATTAATGTCTTTAATAAGTTGAGGTTAAAATTCAAATATATAATTTAACAAAATTTTCAATTGTCTGTGTAAATTTGGTGGGCTATCATTTTATGGAAAATCTCTTTACTCATTTATTTATTTTTTTAAACGTGGGAAACCATAAGGCTCCTGGCGAACGCTCACTTCCCACCGAACCCATCCATAAGTGATGACGTTACGGTAACAAGGGAAGCAAAATCGGTGGAACCTAAAATCGATGAATCAATGGTACGAGATGCTATAAAGAGCTTCTCACCATATAAAGGCATGCAGGCATGCGTACGTAAAGGGGAGATCAGTGGAAACCGCTTTACATGAGGTAGTACACCACATCGAAGGAACTTTCCTACAGGCGGAGGTTCAAGCTATAACGGAGTGTCTTAGATGGTCAAGCTCTAACTCTGGGCATAATAACATAAATATCATGATAGATAGTAAACATGCTATTAATGCAATAACATCCAAAACAGTTACATCAAAAACTGTATTGGTATGCATAAAAACAATAAACAATTGCTCACGACACGGTCTTGTACGTATAATATGGGTACCGGGTCACTCAGGAGTCATAGGAAACGAGATAGCCAACGAATTCGCCAGACGTGCGACTGACCTAATCAACATAGATGTCAACAGTGCAAAACCTTTTAGCGCTTCACGTCTAGAAATGAGGTCATGGGCGAAAGAGGCGCACAAAACACTCTGGAATAACGAGAGGATTGGAAAAACACAAAAATCTTATGGGGAGACCCAAATGAGGATAAGACTAAGCAAATACTTACGCTAAACAAGAAAGAACTAAGCAGACTGATAGGCATTCTCACAGGACATCTTAACCTGCAGCCACATTTACACAAGATTGGGTGTTCGGGAAGCAGCAGGGGTAGAGCGTATGGGGAAGACAACGAAACGTTGGAACACTGACCAGCTTTTGCATGCATTCGAACCCAATTCTTGAAAATCAACACTATTCCTGAACTAAATGACCTAAGGGGGTGTGAATGGAAAATACTAAAGGACTTCAGCAAGAACACAGAATTCCTAGAAGAATAGGGAGACCAAAAAAAAAATATATGAATAATTCAATCTAAATAACTAACTCACTAAACGTAGGATATCATTTTACTACTTTTTGCAACTCTAAAATTAATTTTAGAAAAAAATAAGCACATCTAATGCATTCACACTCTATCAAAATACAAAATATCGTACATAAACTTATATTCAATAATAGAATTCAAATTTTCTTAGCATCGAACTTTTGTTTGTTTTCAAAGTATACAAATTGTTTCATGAATATCGAATAAGAAGAAAAACAAAAAAAGAGAAAAACAAACACTGGTAAAATATACCTTAAGGTTGTGATTGAATTGTTTGTGAGTTTTTTAAGTAGCCTTGTTTGGGCCAATTGAATATTGAGAAAAAAATATTATAGAAAATTAAAGAAACGTTTTCTAGACCATTGTTTTTTTTTCAATTTCCAAGTCAAAAACAGAGTCCATATAAAATTTAAGGGACACCAACAATATTGTAATTTAAAGCCGATAGACAACCTTGGTGTTAAAAAGGTTATGTATCATCAAAAGAATTCAGTTGAAGGACGTTCGCATGAAAAAGGTGATTTTTATTAAATTTTGGGTCAAGTTCTGGTTTACGTTGTGCTATCAAGGATTGTCAGCATACCTGCATTGTTCATTTGTGTCAATTGGTTGATGACGTTTCTTACCTTGCCCGTCAAGGTCACAAATTGTCTGGTGTGTATAAAAGTCATACATGAAACAATATAACGAAAGTGTAAACCAATATATTAAATAAATATATATGTATGTTAAGAATGATATTACTTTTTATTTGAATGAGTGAACAATATTTGACTGTTTGTTTAAAGACAGGTTAAAGATGAAAATTGAAATAAATTTGACCTTATAAATTAAGGGAAATTAGAATAAATTTCTGAAGCACAAAGTGTTTGTATGATAGACTCATAGTTAATTTTGGATATACATTGTCGGCGTACTAACGGAAAACAATTAAAAACAAATTGTTTTCACAACATAGTATATTTGTTGTCTAAATACATTCCAGGTCAAACATTATATATTGGTTGAGGAAAAAGACATTTTTTTTTTTTTTTTGTGTAAATGGTTTGAAACTGTTAAGGTTGATTTTTAGCTCCTGGGCGATGTTACCACTGCTAACATGACGGTCAACTTCGAACATTTCTCTGATTTTATCGGCATTTTCGATGAACGGATGCACCTAGGGAGGTGCATCTCTAACATCAAAAATTCCTGTACGAAATCTACAAAACCAAAATTGCACATAATCGGAACCATAAATCCATTTACCGAATTTTCTCTTCTCTTTAGATCCCTTAAGTTCTTAGCGTTTTTTTTTTTTGTCCCATACACACCAACAATGCCTTTATAAAACTTTTCAGAATGTTTGCTTTATTCATTCACCCGAATAACAGATATGTCATATTTAGTACTTTTCTTATGCCGTTAGTACGGCTTACCAAAACTTACTTTTTAACTCAAGTACTCAACGGTAACACTGAATCATATACAAATTTTATAATTCTATAATTACACAATAGCGATCATTATATGAAATTTCAATATTCTAGAGCAATTCATGCAATAAATATAGTTTGTACTCAATTAAGTACAATTTAGAATTTCGTGCACAGATGTGTACTATTTCTAAAACCTACTTCTTATAATGCCCGTACACAATAATAGCGACATTCCTTCAAAAGATACATCTTCAGGATACATTGTTTCATTAACTACTAAAATTTACTACCTTTTTATAACTATTATACACTTACAGATCTAATTTACAAACATCTAACTAACCTCAGGCCCGACTCCATTCGGCTACTCAATAGCAACTAATTTATTAAGTTGAGCACAGTTTAGTACATTTCGTACACGAATTATCAAAAACCACCTCATTACCACAACCCTGAACAGCAACAACGTTCCACATATTTAATTAGCAAATTTATCTCTATTCATCCTACCAAATCGTACAACTTTAGACCGGGTTTCCTAAACCACCTTATTATTTCAATCCTACAAACAAACAGTATTCTGCATACAAAATTGCACAATTAATATCAACAATAATTGGTGTTGTACAATTTATTACATTTGATACACTTTTAGTACGAGTTTCCAAAAACCCTTTGGTACCTCTACTATACGTTCCTTTAAGAAAACACAATCCAAATGAATCCGTTCACTCAAGATCAGTGCTACCATTTTTAGTAGGTACTTATCGGTACCATTTTCTTACATTTATAGTACGAATTTTCACAAACCCAGACGTATCAAACACATTCGACCTATAACAACACACATACAACAACAAGATTCATTTTAGTACTATTTGTGCCCTCATTTTAGTAGTTGTTGTACAAATACAAAATTTCATGATTCTGCTCTTCAGTCGTACTTTACTCTCCTTTTAGAACTTTACGTAAATTTATAGTACGAATTTCCTCAAAACTAGACTTAACGTTCATCAACGTACCAATACAACATATCAAGATCCCAGCTTCAGTCGTTTCATCTGGCCCTTGATTATAAGCCATATTGTAAATTTCGTAGCTTACCCCTTTCATGATTCGAGCTTTATATGTTCAACCAAATCTTAATTTTACTAAATTTAGTACCATTATTAATTTCCATAAATTGTACTAAATTTCGTACCATTTAGTACACTTAAATACGAATTTCTTAAACTTCCATATTTCCAAATTTCAGGTTTCCAGCAAAATCGATTCAGTCTATATCTAAATTGTATCAATATTATTGGGGAAAAAAATATCCATTATTTTTATATGAACTATAGGACTTAACATGCTTCGAAGTGTCCGATTTTGCAATGCAAGAAAAAATGATAATCGCTTGGTGCCAAGTGCGGACTGTATGGCGGATGCATTAAAACTTTCCAACCAAACTCCCGAATTTGCTGGCGAGTCACTATAGATGTTTAAAGACCACTGTTGACCAATTTTGCCCGTTTCTGGACAATTATAAATGGTTTAAAAAAGTTTTATAGTCGATTTTTATCTCCTGGGCGATGTTACGACTTCACTTCCATATTTAACACCCTGTAACTCACAACTGAATGCATCAAACAAAAAACAGCAACATTAATTTGTTTTACTGTGAAATGCCACCCTTCCAACGAGAATAAATCTGAAATTGTTTGATCGATATTTTACGAGAAATCCATCATTACATCTATCTGCCGAAAAATAATGGATTAGTTCTTCTCAACCTAATATATTATTACGTTTCAAATTTGGAAGAAATTCAATATTCCATTAGCTTCATATTCAAAATGCAAGCCGAATTTGGATTAAAAAAATTAAATAAGGACTATTGTAAGTCGTGGACGTAGACTTTTTAATGAATATTATGAGGCGTGGAGTTTTTAAGGGATACATTTTCAAGACGTGGATTTTTAAAGAATAATTTTTAAAGGACTATTGTGAGTCGTAGATTTTTAACCCTTTGTGGCCCAATGTTGCCCACATGCAACAAAATGTTATAGAAGTTATATTTAATATGCAGCTAGTAGCTATATATTTTTTGGATTTCATATGTCAAGACCTGATTACGGACGTCACATATCAACGGAAAAATTTAAAAAAATTAATTTTTTGGTTAAGTTGTGAGCTTTTCAATAACGAGAATAGGGCAAAAATGTGTACAGTACTAATATGTGTATACAGTCCAAATTATTTAAATCGCTTCGTATTCGAATTGTACGAATTCTGTCATAAGAATTATTTTTGATTCTTGTAAAAGAGATTATAGAGAATAATTTAAAATGATTTTTCCGTCGATTTGGCATTTGGTTTTCTTGATATTGGACTTTTATTTTTCAGAAAGAATGGACTGTATCTCCCGAATGCAAGGACGTAGAGATGTCAAATTTTGTTCATATCTTATTTAGGATAGATGCATTGCATCTGTGAACGGTAAAATGTTCTATGATTGCGGAAAAATTCGGGGCCAAAGGGTTAAGGAACATTTTTAAGGAACATATATGGGCAATATTGCCAATTTTTTAACATAGCTGAAGCGGAGGTTCACCCCTTTATAACTCGGGAACTACTTAAGTATATGAACAAAAGTGAATAGTTTTGGGTTAATTGATCTGTCGTTGCAAACTGTTCATGATATTGACCTCCAAACTTTATTTTGGTGGAAGCTGTGTCTACTTTAATGTAAAAAAAATGTGTAAAAACAGGTTGAGGCGAACCAGTTTTTTTATGTTCTCTATCGATTTGTGACTAAGCCACTCATTGCACGGTCTTCGTGTCAAAATAAAACTAGAATCTACCTTTAATTGATGCTGATATTTTGAAGCTCGATTTTGAGTGTTTTTTTAATTTTACTTCTAGCTTTAATACGCAGACAGGAATTTATAAAAATCGTTTATAAGATTATTGTAGTCGCGAATCTGCGTAATTTGATATGTATTTTGTGTATGTAGTATGCACAGCTTCAGAGTAATACTCATCCGAAGGTGCGAATTTTGTGCAATTTTGTCCGCTTCAATAAATGACCTCATACGGATTTTGATTATTTTCGAAAACAGAACTTTTAAAACTTCAACCGAAAGAGAGATGTACGCAATTTATCTCAAAAATAGATTGTGGTGGCACATCCATGGTTCTTAATGGACCACATTGAAATGGATGCGCGTTAATGGCATATGGATGCGTGTTAATGGCATATGGAGTTTTTGGAAATTATTCGCGTTTTACGATTTTTTGGGTACTTCAATGTAACGTGCGGCACATCTTAGCCGTCAAATGAAATTTCGCAAAATATATATGGATTGGAAGATAAACTTCAGTACTTCCTGGAAACCGCATGCGCATCAAATGATTTTGAGAATTGCGTGATTTAGACGCAATTTATTTCAAAAATAGTGTGAGCTGGCACATCCATGGTTCTTAATGGACCACATTGAAATCGGTATAGATCGATGTATTTTTTTAGGGTGCACACCGAAATCGGATGCGCGTTAATGGCATATGGAGTTTTCGGAAATTATTCGAGTTTTACGATTTTTTGGGTACTTCAATGTAACGTGCGGCACATCTTAGCCGTCAAATGAAATTTCGCAAAATATACATGGATTGGAAGATAAACTTCAGTACTTCCTGGGAACCGCATGCGCATCAAATGATATTGAGAATTACGCGATTTACACGCAATTTAAAATGTATATTTCATAATAATATTTTATTTTAAGATTTATTCCTATTTATAGAATTCTAAGATTTATCGGAAGGGTCTTGATATAATCCGCAAGGCGTATACTTATACACAAAAAGTTATTATTATTATATATGTAAATTTTTCGGCGAAATTCGGGTAAAATAGCAGAATAACCCCAACATTTTTTCTGAAATTTCTTGTCTACAATTCAAAAAATAAATATGATGACATTATTTTTTCGAACCAAAAACAAATATTTTTCCTCAATATCATGTTTTGTTGTCGCTTTGATTTAGAAACCGCTACACGGACATGTGTGATTTTGATATCATTTGATTCACCATGGTGTTTAGATTATGTAAATATTTTTAAATTAATTTTTAGGTATGTGTATGTCATTAATATAATGAAAATATTGATGTAATCTGCTATATTTTTTAATTTTTCTCATATTTTTAATTTTTCTCATATTTCGTGCAACTTTATCGTGATTATTATAGTATATTCATATTCTTATTTTACGGAGGAAGGTATATATATACGTTTTTGGTCAATATAATAAACTGCGTAATTTTAAGATTTTTTTCTTATGCCCAAAATTAAAACCTCGATAACTTTTGCGCGCATCAACCAAAAAATTGATCGCGAACGGTTTCGGAGTCAGAACATTTTTCTCCATATGTGTACCAAAAATCATTGATGTGCCACAAAAACAAAAGAGCTGATTTTTTGAAAATGGAATATTAAAAAATTGGCAATATTGCCCATATATATTCGTCCAATTGTAGGTAAATGGTACACCAAAGTCCCTATATATCTTTCGATTTGTACGAAAATTGTCATAGCGTACTAAATTAAGTTTAGAAAGATGTTTGTTAAATTTCGTGAAAATCGGTTCAGACTTAGATATATCTGACATATATTTTCGTCTGATGTTATGTAAATGATGTACCAAAGTCCCTATATATCCTTCGATTTGCACGAAATTTGGATTTATAAGTATATGAAGAACTCAAAATATGGCCGAATGCAAAAACATATTGAAGTAAGTGTAACCTAACATGTGACAAGTTTCGAAGAAAACGGTTTAGATTTCGATATTTTGCTTTGAATTTGTTTACATAAGCTTGTCCCATTGTAAGAAACAACTCTATATCTGACCAACATTTCGTATAGGTTGCAGAATGACATGTTTAATTTCATGTTAACGGTCCTTCAAAAATGCGACGTCTGTTAGGATTCCATCTGTTGGATATACCCAAAGTGGTGAAGGGTATCATATAGTCGGCCCCGTCCGACTTTACTACTTTCCTTATTGGTTATTTTTGTAATAATAATATACATTTATATTTCACCTAAAGCCAATAATTGTAATGCATGTGTGTGTGCTTTATAGCATGCGTACGTACACTGCGTAAAATTTATGGAATTTCAATTATTACAAAAACATGACATTTCAAGTACACCTCCATTAAAATGCAAAGGCATATTTTTACAATCTATTAAAAGAGCAAGCACGTGTTCTAGATAGCATAATTTTTTTATTTGGCAAAACTGTTTTTATAGCAACTGCATCCAGCATAAAATGCCTTTAAATATTTATTTTGGGAGAAAAAAATGTCTTTAAATATTTATAAGGGAGAAAACAAAAATAAAATTTGTAGAACGACCCATTTTACTTTTATATATTTGTAAACAAACATATCTACTAATTTGTTATGTACGAATAAAGAACACAGCTCCCCCGCATAGAATAATATATTATCCATTATGAAATTATTATTGAAAACACAACATTCTAATGGCAATGACTTATTGCTAGAACAAATTTGTCCAAAAAAATTGTTTGTATGTGTGTTTAACTAATTAGACTTTTCATCGGCATTGTGGCTTATGTCTGAAGTTTGATGGATTAATTGCTGGCCAGGATAATTAATGTAATGAAGACAAACCATGTTTTTGTTTTTCTTTGCTTTTTTAAGAATAACGCGACCGACAAATTGCCCTTTCGGCAATAAATAATGTTGTTGAAACCTCATTTAAAATTAACAGAAAATTAAAACTTCAGTCTATGTTTAAGACAAATTGATTTGATGTTAATTAAATACGCTAAGTATGTTGTGGTTTAAACAAAACAAAAAGTTTCGAATGGATTTTTTTTTCGGGGCATTTAATAGAGAAAAAATTAAGAAGACTTCAAGATATCAAATGTACTATAAAAATATATAATTTTTTTCGGAAAAATTGTTAGTAATAAAATTTGATTTTTTTTTTCAAATAAATAGCATCGTGGTGGTTGAATTTCATATTTTATTTCTATTTGATATCAAAAATTCCCCATCCCTTTAAAATGACAAATTTCCATTATGTTGATGATTTCCGAACAAATTGTTAATATGTAAATAAGTAGCTTATATATTACCTTAGCCATATGCAGTCAGATTGTTTGTAAATATATGTATTTCAAATCCTTATCAAAATAATGACTTAATACACAAACATCATTGGTATGTTCTCTAAGCCAACTGCCTGCAATGATAATATTTACATTGAGGGCGCATAAACATACATACATACATCCATCCTTCATACTTCATCGAATTGTAAAATATATGTCTGTACAACATCATTTCATGGTTATCAGTTACTATGACGGTAAATATTATGGGGAGGAAGGGTTTATCATTGCCATTTCCCTGAAGAATATGAGCACATGTTTGTTGTATGCCTATTTAAATTTCTTGTGTCCGGAAAATTCTAAACATTTTTTAAGAATATTTTTTCAAGGAACAATACAAGGCGTACATTTTTTAAAGAATATTTTTGAAGAGGACCAATACAAGGCGTGGATTTTTTAAAGAATATTTTTGAAGAGGACCAATACAAGGCGTGGATTTTTTAAAGAATATTTTTCAAGAGGACCAATACAAGGCGTGGATTTTTTAAAGAATATTTTTTCAAGGACCAATATAAGGCGTGGATTTTTTAAAGAATATTTTTTCAAGGACCAATATAAGGCGTGGATTTTTTAAAGAATATTTTTTCAAGGACCAATATAAGGCGTGGATTTTTTAAAGAATATTTTTTCAAGGACCAATATAAGGCGTGGATTTTTTAAAGAATATTTTTTCAAGGACCAATATAAGGCGTGCATTTTTTAAAGAATATTTTTTCAAAGACTTTTTAAGGTGTGGATTTTTTAAAGAATATTTTTTCAAGGACTTTTTAAGGCGTGGATTTTTTAAAGAATATTTTTTCAAGGACTTTTTAAAGCGTGGATTTTTAAAACATATTTTTCAAGGACTATTATAAGGCGTGGATTTTTAAAACATATTTTTCAATGACTATTATAAGGCGTGGATTTTTAAAACATATTTTTCAATGACTATTATAAGGCGTGGATTTTTAAAACATATTTTTCAATGACTATTATAAGGCGTGGATTTTTAAAACATATTTTCGAAGACCATATCCGACAATCAGGCGTGGATTTTTAAAACATATTTTTCAATAACTATTATAAGGCGTGGATTTTTAAAACATATTTTTCAATGACTATTATAAGGCGTGGATATTTTTCAAGAAAGATTATTTTCAAGTTCAAAAATTTTTAATCATATTCTCAAAATATATTTTCCCAGAAACAACCTAATTTTTTGCCAAATAATAATAACATTTTCTTCACCATTCCTCTACAGATTCCAGCGGTACCCTGGCATCCAGTGGCGGTGGTGCGTCCAGTGGTAGTGAATCATCGAAAAAACGCCTCCTTAAACGTGTCGTATCCAGTGCTACTTCAAATGTTCAAATACCCTCAATATCGGCAACAACGCCAGGCGCATCTTCCACAACACAACCCGTACCGATTGTACCCAGCCGACAACGTGCTGACAGTAGCTATGGCAAGTCACAAAGTCGTAGCAATTCAGTTGGTGGCGCCTCGCTGGGTGGTGCTGCATCCAGTGATGCTGGAACACCCGGTGGCAGTCCAGTACCGGTTGTCAAGGAGAAGCGCATAGCCATGAGAGCGGTGCGAAGTTTAATGCGTTTGGGACGTAGTCGACAAAGTTCACAGACACGTGATAGTAGCACCGAGGATGAAGGCAGGTAAGTAATACAAAACGAAATGAAATGGAACGATATATGTGACAAACAGGAAGGCAAACAGGAGAGTTAATATGGTGTGAAGATGAGAATATGGCCAGCCAGTCATTCACAAAACGCTAACAAGAAAAACAACGCTGTGCAAATATTATTAAAGTGTTGTTCTTTTTTGTGTACAAGTCAGCGTGTGTGTCACATATCCTCTTTTAAAGTATACCAGGAAATGAAAAGAAATGCATTGATGCTTCGTTTGTTCGCATGTATTGAATACAATTTTCGTGGAATTGCATTCATATATTTCGTATCGACCAAATATGTTTGTGAAATGAAACGTAAATAGCAACTTTGGGAATTATGAGATTATATATTTGGCAGCATATAAATGGAAGGTGTATTCAATGTTGTAGTTATGGCGGGTTATTGGTACATAGTATTATGGTTAAGCAAACCTTCAACTAATGATAACATGAAATGTTTGTAAGAACTCAACTTTTGAATTAATTAGCAAAGAGAAGGGACAAAACTTCCAGACATGTTAAATACGAAATCATCTCTAAAAGGACTCTTTAAAAATTGGAGGGAAATATTAGGGAAACTTGATTTTGTGACGTTAATTATTTTCAGGAGCCCTCGGAATAAGGAATATAGGTTATTTGGCGCACTATTGACTAAAAATCGAATGAAAATATATATGGGAGCTATATCAATAATTCATCTATATTCTAAAACTCAATGTTCTACGCACAATTTCGTGTAAATCGAAAGAAATATAGGGGCTTTAGTGCACCATTTATATAAAATCAGAGGGGAACTATATCTAAATCTGAACAAATTTTCACCAATTTCAATAGGGTTCGCCATGGGTCAAATAAATGAGCTGTATCAATCTGGAAAATATAAAAAACCTTGCAGCTTATTAACTAGAAATTTTAAACTTTGCGACAGTTATTTATTTTGATAATTGCGATACATATGAATCAAAGCTAGTGATATAACATGAGAGATTCATACCGATTCGCCATTGCCGAATGTGCCCCAGTCATCATTATATTTAAAATAACTTTTAAACTTACCTTAAACATTATCTGCCATTACAACTGTTGCCGAACTGAAATATAAATAAATGAAAGGATTTTCAATATTAGTGAAAGGATTCCATTACAATGCAAAGCGCACAAAATACCTCATTATGAGGATTCATGCAATGGAGTTAATTGGAAACATATTGTATTCTTCATTGTTGTTGCAACGAACATTCATCGATCCGTGGAACTGTAGTATAATGTATTGTACTATTTACAATTTCATTAATATTTATAAAATTCCGTTGTTGAGAATAAGACTTGGAATTTTCTGTAACATTGCTTCCTTTGCATAACGTTTATTGTAATCCATTTGAAATGTAATCAATGTAAAGAATCAAAAAATAACTTTTGAGAAGAGAAAAAAGTCGGTGGTCGTGTCCGGTGAATATGGTAGTTAATTTCTGCACAGGGGAGAGGTAGTACCTTTGGACATTTTTTGTTTTCAAGTCTCACAATTTTTTTATAATTTTTTTTTTAATTTTAACTGATAGGTACATATGTAACCTTTAGACTGAATATACATATGACATACTTTATGTTCTGTTTAAATGGTTTTGGTACTGTTTTAAGGGGACCCCCCCATTCTAGGTGTCAATTTTTTTCTGATTAATTCGAATACTCTAATTCTAGAATGTCCTTACAAAATTTCAAGTGAAAATCTCAAGAACTCTTGAAGATATAGCTGATTTGTTGTGTTAGCATCAAGTGACGGCAAGAGTGATTCTCAAACTTTAAACGCATTTTTCTCGAAGCAGTATGGCGGGCACGATAACTCAAAAACTAAAAATTCCAATCGGTTCCAAATTTTGGCACGTTTCTCTGGGAGTGTATAGCTCTCGTATGAAGTAGGATAAAGCCAATCAGTGAAGATCTTCCCTATTTTTTTAACTTAGTTTGTGGTCAAAAATAGGTGATTTTCCAACAAAAAAAGAAAAATCAAAGTTCCGCCATTTTGTTAATTGTTGTGCGAAGTCAATAATCCTAGTTCATACGAGAGCCAGACATGTACTCGTTCTAATACAGTTGGAATTTTCGGATTCCGATGTTCCAGTGAGGAGTTGTCATGCCCGCCATCAAAAATAAGGACTTTTCTTTGGTCACAAAAAAACAAAAACAATTTTTGTAAATAATTTTTCTTCCTTTTTAAATCTTCAAATATATATGTGCAAAGTTACAAACCTTAAAATGCATTAGTATTCATTTACAAGCCCATTTAAAATCTTAAAAATAATAAATCTAAACTTTAGACTCAATTCAGTACGCTACGCTGAATTTCGCGCAAATCGAAAGAAATATAGTGGCTTTAATGCATCACATAAAATCGGACGGAAATATTTGAGAGAACAATATCTAAATCTGAACTCTAGACTCAATTTGGTATGCTGTACAAATTTTAGTCTCAATCGGATAATTATTAGTAATTTTGTTGTACTATAATTGTGTTGCAGTTATGTCATTTTGTCTCAGAAAATATCGTGTTAAAATTACGTAACAGACATAAAACCTTAAAAAATAAAAAAAATAACAGTGAGCAAAGCAGTATAGTCGGACGGGGCAGACCATATGATACCCAACACAACTTCCACGAAAATCTAACTTTGCGTTATTTGCAACCTCTTCACACCTGACTAAAGGTCGACAAATATTACTAATAATCAGAAGACGAGGGCTGTACTTGTCCTGATTCTCTTTACCTTGGTTATGTTGTGATTTTGCGCTTTCAATTGTGGCCTATAGATCGACTAAAAAAAAACAAAAAGTTAAGTTTACGGTCCACTTCATTCCAAAATTATTATCTGATCATCACCGAAAATTATAGGCGTTGCCCTTGGCCATACCTGAATCCTCATGGAAAATTTCAAAGCGATCAGCGCGCTATATTTCCGCCCTCTAGTGTGGTAATGGGTTACTAAATAATGTCTGAATACGTAAGCACCTGTAAATATATGAGTGTAACTCCCACATCTGAGGACATACGACCATATAATTGGTATCAATTTAAAGGTCAACCACTCCTCTTGAACATACTAAGGTCTAGGTCCTTAAGGGGCAAATATATACGCCATAGAATACAAATTTTGCCATTTTTCACACAAAAGTCAGGGTCCATTTGACCCGCTAAATATTGACCGTTCTTTATTAAAACAGGCATGCTTATTCTTTGGCTCGATCCCTTTCCCCATACAAAAATTCGCGCTGTTTGGGCCATAATTGCCGCCTCTGGAGCGACTAGAAAAACCGACAAGAAGAAAGAAACCGATCTTTTCCAAAATTTCGTGAAGATTGGTCCATAACTGTGGCCTGTATCGTGTTTACAAATTATAATGGACAGACGGACGGACACACATGTCTATATCGACTCAGCTAGTCGAGATATGACGATCGGTATACTTAAAGGTGGGTCTAGGACCAATATTTCGCGGCGTTACAAACTTTTGGGGCTGCACAAAGCTATAATACCCTGGCAACATAGTTGTGTAGGGTATAAAAATAAATACGGCCATACTCCATTTTTATAGATTTTATAACGTTTTTTGTTTATCCTGTAAAATTAATAAAAGTGTAGTTACATCTGTTTGTATTTATGGTGAATATATAGTGTATAGGATCTCCGGTTTATGTTTTGCAATTTGTGCCAACAGAATGACAAACCAAGTAAAATGCTAAAAAAAATCCAGCCTAAAATCCCACATTGATATATAAACCCATAAATTAAAAATCGGACGGGACGACTATATAACTCATGGAATTTATCCCATGATAGTAACATGGACCAGAGCAAACATTCTTTGTCAATAGCAAAAAAATTGGCTAAAACGACCGAAAATGAATTTCTGAACCTCTAAGAACCCGGAATACCAAATTACAGCCACTTCAGGGGGGAAATGCGGCTATAACCTTAAAAATGGGAATACATTTCTTTTCTGCACAGATGTATGTCAGCCTAAAATCTTCAGACTTAATTCGGACTTAACAGGGTTATTGGTGTAGCATTTCCACGAAACCTAAGGAAAATATGAGATATATCTAAATCTGAACCAACCATAACCAATTTTAAAAGAGTTCGTCCTGTAATCGAAAATTTATACCTACAAACGAGCGAGAACGTTTTGGCCCACAAATATCAAATAACGTGACAAAAAAATTAAAGTTCGGAAAATGGGAACCATAGCCGCATAGCCCCTGTATGCAAAGAAACGAAACACATCCCGAGTATACAGGTTAGAGTTCCGTTGTTCCAGAAAGAACTTGTGCAATGGAACTAATCCGTAAAAGGGATGATCGGTACTAGGTCATCTTTTTATACCCTTCACCACACTGTGGTACAGGGTATTACGTCTTTGTGCAAAAGGAAACGAGATAGACCTATAGTTCCTTTGAGAACATGCATAGAATCACTTTCTGAGTCGATTTATGTCCGTCTGTTGGTGTTAAATTGTAAACACAGTACAGGTCACATTTATAATCCGATTTGGATGAAATTTGGCACAGCTCATTTGTTTGGCCCAAGGACGAACCCTATTGAAATTGGGAAAAATCGGTTCAGATTTAGATATAGCTCTCATATATATTTTCGACCGATTTATGGTAAATGGTGCACCAAAGACCCTATATATCTGTCGATTTGCACGAAATTTAGTATAACATAATGAATTGAGCTTAGAATGATGTCTGCCAAGTTTCGTGAAAATCGGTCCAGATTTATATATAGCTCCCATATATAGTTTCGTCCGATTTCATGTAAACGGTGCACCAAATTCCCTATATATCCTTCGATTTGCACGAAATTTGGCATAACGTACTGAATCGAGCCTAGAGTGATGCCGGTCAAGTTTCGTGAAAATCGATCAAGGTTTAGATATAGCTCCCATATATAGTTTCGTCCGAGTTCATGTAAATGGTGCACCAAATTCCCTATATATCCTTCGATTTGCACGAAATTTGGCATAACGTACTGAATCGAGCCTAGAGTGATGTCGTGAAAATCGATCAAGGTTTAGATATAGCTCCCATATATATTTTCGGCCGATTTGATGTAAATTTAGTCCAGAATGATAGGTGCCAAGTTTCGTGAAAATCGGTTGAGATTTAGATATAGCTCCCGTTTGAAGCCGATTTACATACTTTTGTCCCATTGTAACAAACGAATGATATGTTTATGGATAGATCTATGTAGATTCATACTTAGATAAATATCATCAGCTGTTTAATATACCCATAGTGATGAAGGGTATCATATAGTCGGCCCCGTCCGACTTTACTACTTTCCTTACTGGTTTAGTTCATGCGGTTTATTTTGCTCATGTCGTTAATTTTTGTCATGCTTCATCATGACCATCCTTTGTTCGTCCTCTTTCCATATAAACAAAATCTTCATTTTAATCGAAGATTCCTTCCGACAACAGAGTCCGCTTTTAATACACATGTTCCATGTGTTCATTTCTACTGACATACAAATCAGTAACACAACTGACGTTAATATTTCATTCGTATTAATGGATGGATGGATCAATTTAAGCTTCCTTTTGGCAAACATATGACTCCATGTGGAAAATCAAACGAAACGGAACTGAATGGAGATCAATACAAATGTTCTGTTGCATGCATTTAATTGTGCGTCATGTTATATTCGCATGACGGCAAGTGCTGGGGTATCAACTGTTATTCGCAACATAAATAGAATGAATGCAGCACAGCTATAGGAGTCAATGTTGCCCCGAAGCCATGTTGGCGTGCGCGATTGCAATCCGGAAGAGAATTTCAATGCGTAGGAAATATTTATTTTTATTTTCGATGTGGGTTTATCGTGCAGATGAACACTATGAATGCCATTGAATATGGTTTAATAAATGTGACAAACAAAATGTACTACCTACGTATTACTGGGGAGGGTTATAATTTGTTATGACTCTACAAGTTTGTAAGGCATATAAATATTAGTTTCGTTATCGACAGGATTTAGGTCTATTGTCCTATTTTTACAAAAAATTCCAAATAATGCCAATGATTGCTTATCGATGGTACAAATTTACATACAAATGTGGGCTACGAACAATGCCACAAGTTAATTGTCACGCATACAAGGCTCATCCACATCCATTGTATTTGGTTCCGTGAGTGTGAATGAATGTGCATAAAATCGAATGGTTATAGATGCAACTGATATGAGCGCTTGCATGTAGCCATAAATTAATTTTACATACATTATTTTCCACAGGCTTTAAAACAGGGTTAGCCAACAATACATATGCAAACTGCTATAATTGTGTTGGACACACGCATGGGAGAGTAATTTTCGTTCTCTCGGTACAGATCGCATATGTTAAAGCATTGCAAAGCATACGACATGTTCGATGTCGAGAATAATGTTGAGTTCGAACACAGAACTGTGATTGTATTGGTACTCTCTCAAAGCGCCCGCGGGCGCCTGTTTGGTGAACATTGCTTTAAAGGATCACGCGACAATAACATTGTCGCCGCACACTATGAATGAATGCAAACACACAAAGCTAAAAATGTCAATAATATCTAATTACGCATGGCGAAATGCCATTGTTATTGTTGACACAGGTTAGGTTATGACAATTTGTAGCTATTATTGCAGAAATTTAAATGAAGCCAAATCAATTCGTTTTTAATCAGGTGGATATTTTAGATGATATCAAATAATAAAATTTAAATTGAATGGACAAAGGTAGAATTTACTGTTTTTAAAGGATGTCCTGGGACAGATGTGGGGGTATATATCAGGTTTCTCATTTTTTTGTCAAAAATGTTTTCCGGTAGAAATGTCAAATCGTTTAACACACTAGAAAAGCCACATAACCTATGAACAAAACTAAAGCAACTAAAAACGCAAGGTTAATAAATGTCGCATAACTTTTTCAAAAATAAAGATATCATGTGGGTTTTTCCCACATGCGAAGCGATTATTATCTATCCCCACTTTGGGTACATACAATAAATTCTCTTAAGGGAACCCCACCCATTCTCGATTTTAATTTTTCAAGATTTTCAATGGGCTGGTAAATCAATACCAATTCTTGTTAAGGTTTGTAACATTGCACATATATGTTTGAAGATTTAAACGAGAGGAAAATTAAAAAAAAAAATTGTGTAATTGTTTTGTTGTTGTTTTTTGTAATTAAAGAGAATTCCTTATTTTTGATGGCGGGCATGATAACTCCTCACTGGAACATCGGAATCCGAAAACAAAATGGCGGGCCCTTGAAAAAATATTTTTGGAAAATCGCCGATTTTTGACCAAAAACCAAGTTAAAAAATGAGGAAGATCTTCACCAATTGGCTTTATCCTAGTTCATACGATAGCTATACACTCACAGAGAAACGTGTAAAAATTTGGAATCGATTGGGTTATTAGTTTTTGAGTTATCGTGCCCGCCATTCACAAAAGAGAAAAACACGTTTAAAGTTTGAGAAGTCCTTTAGCCGTCACTTGACGATGACACAATAAATCGGCTATATCTTCAAGAGTTCTTGAGATTTTCACTTGAAATCTTGTATGGACATTCTAGAATTAGAGTAGATTCGAATTAAATAAAACAAAAAAAATTGTCAATTTTTTTTTTATTTAATTCGAAATTACGCCTTAAATTTGTATTCTGCATTTTTTTTCAAACATGCAATAGTGAGTGTATTGGAGTTAATTTTGTTTTCTTTATTATACCCTTCACCACACTGTGGTACAGGGTATTATGTCTTTGTGCATATGTTTGTAACAGGCAAAAATAATCGAGATAGACCCATGGTTCCTTTTGAGAATATGCATAGAATCACTTTCTGAGTCGATTTATGCATGTCCGTCCGCCCGTCTGTTGGTGTTAAATTGTAAACAAAGTACAGGTCGCATTTATGATCCGAATTGGATGAACCTTGGCACAGCTCATTCGTTTGGCCCAAGGACGAACCCTATTGAAATTGGGAAAAATCGGTTCAGATTTAGATATAGCTCCCATGTATATTTTCGTCCGATTTAAGGTAAATGGTGCACCAAAGTCCCTATATATATCTTTTGATTTGCACGAATTTTGACATAGCGTACTGAATTAAGTCTAGAATGATGTGTGCAAAGTTTCGTGACAATCTGTTCAGATTTAGATATATGGGAGCTATCCATATATATCTTGGTCCGATTTAAGGTAAATTGTGTATCAAAGTCCCTATATATCTTTCGATTTGCACGAAATTTGGCACCGCGTACTAAAATAAGTCTAGAATGATGTGTGCAAAGTTTCGTGAATATCGGTTTAGATATAGCTCCCATATATAGCTTCGCCCGATTTTAGGTAAATAGTCTACTAAAGTCCCTGGAAATCTTTTGATTTGCACGAATTTTGGCATAGCGTACTGAATTAAGTCTAGAATGATGTGTGCAAAGTTTCGTGACAATCTGTTCAGATTTAGATATAGTTCCCATATATATATTCATCCAATTGAGGTAATTGGTGCACCAAAGAACCTATATATCTTTCGATTTGCCCGAAATTTGGCATAGCGTACTGAATCTGTTTAGATATATCTCCCATATATAGTTTCGCCCGATTTTAGGTAATTGTGCACCAAAGTCCCTGGAAATCTTTTAATTTACACGAATTTTGGCATAGCGTACTGAATTACGTCTAGACTGATGTGTGCAAAGTTTCGTGAAAATCGGTTCAGATTTCGATATAGCTCATATATATATATATATATATTCGCCCGATTTTATGTAATTGGTGCACCAAGGTCCCTATATATCTTTCGATTTGCACGAATTTTGGTATAGGGTATTGAATTAAGTCTAAAATAATGTTGCTAAGCTTCGTGAAAAGATCCATAGCTAGGTCGATTGACACAACGTACTGATGTAATATAAATTAGTCTCTGTCAAGTATCCTTGAAATCGGATCAGATATAGATACATAACAAAAACGCATCGTCTGTTAGGATACATTTGTAGAATATACCCAAAGTGGTGAAGGGTGTCATATAGTCGGCCCAGTCCGACTTTACTACATTCCTTACTGTTTTTTTTTTCTTAGAAATATAAAAAGTTAATTTTAAAAATTTGAGATTTGTTGTTAACTGCCACATACTTAATAAAATGCAACAAAATTTTTTGAATGTCGTAAATTTTTTCAAAGTAAAAACATCCACTTGCTTCTGCATGCTACTATATAATCTTAACAGATTTTCGCCAAATTTAATAGGGTATATCCTGGAACCAAATAATTGAGCTGTGCTAAGTTTCATATCTTTCGGATAATAAATACAACCTGCACTTTGTTTACAAATTAACATGGACAGACGAACATGCATAAATCGATTCGGAATGTGACTTTATGGATATTCTTAAAAATAACCATTAGTCAATCTCGTAAAGGCATAATACCCTGTACTACTGTGGGGTAAAGGGTATATAAAGAGAAGGTTCACTTTCACTTTTTTTTCTTACAATACATTTATTTGTGTAACAGAGAAAATATCATATAGCTCCAGCGATATTTGTACTAATACGTAGTATGATTGTTTGTAAAAATATTATCAACATCAACGCATTTCAAAATGTATAGACAATGTCGTTTTATTCTACTAATTTAAATAAGAACTATTACCTTCAAATAAGATTTGAAGTGTGTTATATTAAATTTGAAACATATTTTAATGCTGCCTGAAGACTTTTTCGCACACAAGTATTTTTTGAACAAATGATTGTCAATAAATGAAGCAGCTGCTTATAAATCAAGCTATTTAAGATTTTATGATGACAATACATTAAAATTGTTCATTTAATATCACGTAAAGGAGTATTCACTAATTACAGCATAATATAAATATATATATATATATACACATAATTATATTCTGCTGTGGTTACTTTTAACACTTTAACTTTGCCACCTGCAGCTAAATTTAATTACATTTCATATTACATGTGGTCTTTGAGTGAAATTTAAATAAAATTCTACAACTGCATAATTCATGTGAATTTATTGAAGTGTATATGCTCTTTTAATTTATATGGATTCAGTAAATAACGGGAAATGTTCTGTAGAAAATTGGTCGTTTTTTGGTAGACCTTCGCCTTTGAGCGAGCTTTGGTCATGATTAAATTCAGTTTTCAACAGTGATATTTATTCGAGATCCTCATGCAAATATTAAAGTTTATGAGAGAATTTTTGTCAATGTGATCCAAAGTTGGGAATACCTATGGTACAGAAATTGATTTTTCAAGAATGAGGACCCAATATTTGCCTTCTTTGCTCTTTACTTTGTGTGGAAATGAATCTTACGATGTACTAAGTAGAGACAAACAACTCTTAAACTTACCAATATATATGACAGTTTTCCGATATATCAGTTGATTGATATTGGAAATTTATTAGTGTTCATAGATATAAGGATTCCTGCGAAAAGTCCTTTCAATCTTTTGAACCACATTTTTGTATAATATTTGGAGGTTCATACGAAGAACTAATTCGTATATTATAAGAATATTGTTCAGCAAGAGTTGCCAATGCCCGGATTTCTGAATTTTATGAATACATTTCATAAAAATTTAAATACAGGGTTCTTTTCACGGAGAGAGAGAGAGTGAACAAACAACTTTGGAATGTTTATGGTGGTGTGGTGGACGGTTGTTTTCTATCGCACATAAACCATTTGTGGTTCTAATTTTCTATTTTGGTTTTCTGTTTTCGGCTTCGTTACATGTTCTTGTCTGGCGTCATTGATCGATCTATGTTACAATGTTAAACATTCGGTTCGGTTTGTTGCTCGCATAAACACTTCTTTGATGTATAGGCATTTGGCATTTATATCGAAATAATTTGGAAAATGCATATGCGAATTTTGTAACACAATGCAGAGATCAGTTACACATCAAAACAACGCACCAGCGCACAAGAGTGTTTTAACAATGACTAAAATCAACGAATTAAAAAAATTGCTGGCAATTACAGTTGTAAACTACTTTTGAAGACCTTTGGGAAAGCTTTTTTAAGCAAGGGATAGAATTGATAGAAAAGCGTTGGACTAAGTGTATTGAAGTTTCAAGAGATTATATTGAAAAATAAAAATATAACTGTTCTCTTTCATTGATAGACTAAGAAGTTTCCGAACCGCCCTCGTAAGCATAGACTTGTGTGAAAATGACATGGTGTATATATTTACCCCAACCATAGATGTGGGTAGTGTTCAAACAAAACGTACAGGATATTGAATCGGGTTAATTAATTAGAATGTATTTTTATAATGATTGGTCTATATTTAGCAGGTCAAATGAGCCAAGACTTTTGTATGTAAAACACGAAAACATGATTCGAAATAATGACAGGGTAAAAATACCCTGGATGGGAATATATATCCCCAAAAAGGTAGAGTTCAGTGGTCATTTTGTAGGGTTTCATATGGGCGACCCCGTCCGACAACACTGCTCCGCTCGCTGTATTTTTCTCAATGTTGTTAAACATTTATATATCCTGCATAAAAACACATGTTGTTTGCCGCTAGCTATTCACATTATAAAACTTTTCGCATCGCTTTTTAACAATGATAGAAATGAATTCTTAGTATTTGGTTAAATTATTCGACTATGTATGGAAATCAATGCTTTTAACAAAAAAATTAAATTCTCAGAAAACATATTTTGATTTCAAACTGATTTCGTTTTGATTTTTTCGTCATAGATCCCCTTTAATATTTGAAAATGAAATGGGCACGAGTGGTGCTACGGGCATAACAAATGCCGCATCATCTATGACCGCTGATGGTGGAGGAGGCGGCGTCGGTGAGAGTGTGCGACGTGGCAAAGTTATTGTAACGCAAACAACGACAACGGCTGGTAACACCTTAACAACGCCTGGGGCAGAAAGTGCAGTTTCGAATCAATCCAGTGATGTGGAAGAGATACAACAAATTGATCAAGGGAAAATGTAAGTACATACAAATTGACATATAAAAAATATATATTTAATTAAGTTTTGCAACACACACACAAATACGTGTTGTTATTTTTTTTCTTCTTGCAGGATGAAACAAATGACACGCACCGAAGACCATTTAAAATCACAGGACTTCCAAGTTTGCATTACCATAATTGAGGCGCGACAATTACCCGGCTTAAATATGGATCCGGTTGTCTGCATTCAAGTGGGCGATCAAAAGAAATACACAAGTGTCAAGGAGAGCACCAATTGTCCGTATTACAACGAAGTAAGAATCACGGAAAGGGAGAGAGTGTATGAGAATAATACGAATATAATCAATTATTTGTGTTTGTTTGTTTTTTACAATTCCAGTATTTTGTTTTTGATTTTCATATGCCCCCAGTTATGTTATTTGATAAAATTATTACCTTATCGGTAAGTATGGCGTATAGTAGCAATTAATTAATGATTAATTACCATAATATTTAAAATAAACCTTGGTCGTCAAGGGACGACTGGCTTCGAAATTAATATAACTCTATGGGAATAGCTAACGGTATGAATTTTTTTATCCAGAATTTTCTTAAAAATATTTTTAAACAAAAAAATCATTTTTAATTAATTTTACTGTTCAATAAAATTAAGATTGATGGTAGGGGTGAAATATTTACATTTTTGGGACAATGTTAGTTGATGGGAATATTTGGAACTATGAGATGTGTAGTTAAACTTCTTATATAAGGGATGCCGTAATTTTAAGAAAAAAAAGTAAAGAAAAGACCAAAGTCGGATTTACCACATTCGGTGACCCTTCTATATATGAACCGTCTTCAATCGATACATAAATACGTCATTCGTCAATTTGATTAGAGCGAAGCTAAGAACACCTCATAATATACTTAATAAGGTGCACTATGCAAAATTGCGGGACAGCGGACAAACATTGGGTATTTACGGCACCATTTACATGAAAACCCCCGAACCTATTTTTGAGGTTATATCTAAAGCTGAATCGATTAAAACGAAACTATTTACACTTCATACTACATTTAATACACACCATTCTAGGCTCAAACTGAGTATTTGGTGTACCATTCAAAATTAATTTGGTGCAAAATTTGTATGGAAACTTGGATATATCTGAAAAGATTTCAACAAAATTTAATACACTTTATTCCAGTCTTAATTTGGTATGTCGTGTAAATTTTTTTTAATCGTAAAAAACATTGGTACCTTGATGCACTATCCTGAAATCTGGTATTCCACAGTGATATGTACGGTATTAGATGCGTATACGCTGTGACAAGAAGCATACGCCACGGGCTCCCAAATACAATTTGTCTTAACTATAGTTTAGTAAAAACGATCAATTTTTTTTTTAAATGTTTTCCAAAGGTAGTTATTTGTATTTATTTCTCTTTTGAGATGAGCTACATGATCGAAGTTACAATGAAAAGGAAAGCCAGAGAGATACTACATACCCACCATTATGCGACGCGTTTCGCCGTTGGTTAACCGGTTCATCAGACATATTGGGCAATGTGACTTACAAATGTCGTTACTTGATAAGTTGCATTTATGTCGAATATTGTTGCTAAATTACATCTACGAAATATATTAAATCGTGTCAATTTTCGGACATTTGGCATCACCCCAGAACATCCATTTCGGAGCAGATTTTTCTAGTAGCGACGGACTTTTTTTCCATATAGACCACAATATTTTTTTAAAGATGTGGCTTTAAATGCTAAGTCGCGGATAAGAATCAAAACATGCAATGGGAACCATGGTTCAAGTAGAATTTTTGAGTTTTATGCCTTTTTAGGGCGAAAGAGCATTCATGTAAATGTAGTTATTTTTATGCTACATATGGACATATATTTTTTCTAAGGGAACCCGGAAGTTGGGGTACGTATTTCAGGTTATATCCGGTTCTACAGATCCGATTAATACAAAATGGGTACCATTTTAAAGCTTATACCTTTCCACCTTGATTGGTGATATAAAGGAGTTGAACGGGTACGTCCCCAAAGAATAAAATATATCCCCATAATTAGGATAAAAATACCTACTTCTGGAAAAAATATTCAGAAAAATCTGATCGTCTTTACTAGACTTGTTTCTACAATTTTAATTCTATAAACCAGTAAGCGGAGCAGTATAGTCGGACAGGGCCGACCATATGTGTAGGGTATCACAACTTCCACGAAAATATACTTGTCCAGATTCCCATCACCGTGGGTTATTTTGGCATACTTTTCTTTGGGTCATAATTGCGGCCTCTGGAGCGACCAGAAAACTCGACATTTCATCCCTAAATATTAACTGATCTCTACCATAAACAATAGGAGTCTTCATTGACCAGAACCCATCCTACATGCAAAATTTCGGGTAGATTGACCATTAACTGTGGTCTGTATCGTGTTTACAAATTATAATGGACAGACGGACGGATTTTTGAGATTACATCTCTACAATGAAATTATGATTATTTGTAGAACATTTCGTCCTTCTACTTCGATTAGATTTTCGTTTCGTCGGTAATTTATTAAACCAGACTCCAATTATCACAAGGTGTGATTCATTCATTCTTGCAACATATAAGATTTTATGTGGGATATCCATTCACAAGAAATCGATATTTCAACAGTCCTTTTTTAAATTTTAACCGTTCCTTGTTACTGAACCCCTTTATGTATATATGCGTTTTAATAAACTCAGAATAAATTCGACTAGAATCTTCACCTTTATCGTACAATTTCTGCGAAGAAATTTTTTGCACATCAAACCCGTTTAGTTTGGAGAATGTGTATAATACCAACGAAATACTTAACAGGTAACAGGACCGGTATATGCGTGCTTTGTCGAAACATTGAGGTATACTAACAATTTGGACCTTCCATAAACCGAAAATGCCACATTACATCCACTTCGGTTTGAAAATGATGCTAAGATCTTCAAAGTATCGAAAATGTACCGAGACCCTAATATGTAAAAACAGGGACCTATATTCAAATTATTTTGCAACGAGGTTTATTTGCCTATCAATAACGCGAACAGCGAACCACCCCTGTACAAAACATCGTCTAAGAATTAAAAAAACATTCTAAAACCAGTGAGCGGAGCAGTATAGTCGGACAGGGCCGACCATATGATACCCTACACAACTACCACGAAAAGTAAACTTTCTGCGGTTCTATATTCTGAGCCTGGGCAATATTTCGTGATATTTGCACACTTTTTAACGATTATAGATCTTGAATATTGACCGATCATAATCTAAGTATTTGGTCAGATCCCCTTCACCTTGTAAAATATGTAATAGAGCGACTAGAAAATCTGACAAAAATTACAGTTTTCGGTTCATTGCACCCCGTGAATGAAATCTCTACTTTACAGCAAACTATAGGCGTCGTCCTTGGCCATAATCGGAACTTCCTTTACAATTTCAAAGCGATCAGCGCGACATTTCCGTTCTCCACGTATTACTCCCACATCAGAGTGCATACAACCATATAATTGGTATTAATTTAAAGGGCAAGAACATGCATGCTTATTCTTTTGCCCGACCCCCCTCTCCATGTAAAATTTCACGATGTTCGGACCGTAACAGCGGCCTCTGGAGAGCCCAGAAAAACCGACAATAATTAAATATGGCCCATTTCATCCCCTAAATATTAACCGATCTTTACCAAAACCAATAGGGGTCTTCATTGACCAGAACCCATCCTATATGCAAAATTTCGTGAAGATTGGTCCATAACTGTGGCCTGTATCGTGTTTACAAATGATAATGGACAGTCGGACGGATGGACACACATGTCTAGATCGACTCACCTAGGCGAGATATGACGATCGGTATACTTAAAGGTGGGTTTAGGACCAATATTTCAAGGCGTTACAAACTTTTGGGGCTGCACAAAGCTATAATACCCTGACAACATAGTTGTGTAGGGTATAATGAGTTATATCCTTTTATTGGAGGATATTCAATTCAATACCAATCATCATTGAAGTAGTAGCAAAGTATGTGCAAAACATTCAAGTTATATTTTATATATTCTGATATTGTTATTACGAAAAACACATTTTTTTACAATGAATTTGCATATACTTTCTCCGTCTTTGGGCAAAGTTTTTGGTCTTGCAAAAATAATAAAAATTTTAATATTACATCCATCCCAGGTTGTAAGGTATAGTTATTCAGTGTTGTAAGAACAATTTCGGTTTCAACAAATGTACATTTTATTATTTATTTAATTCGAACCTTCACTAATTCAAGAATGTCTTTAGATACATATATGCAAAATAAAAAGGCTTCAATATAATGTACGTTCATTTGTCAGTCGGTTGAAAATTGTAGAAATTTTGAAATCAAGAATACATCTGACGGGACCCAGGGACGTACATAAGTCTGGCTGGGCCTTCGAAATTATTATTAATATTTCTTATACGTTGTTTTTTAAACATGGCATATTCATACCCCCAAAATATTCATATTACTCCCTCTATTACGCGGTTAATATATGATTTTCTTCTTTACAAGTTCACCAGGTTTCCCTTTTTCCCCCACAGTATGTTAAGTAGATTTATTAATTAATTAACAGACAGTACATGGGTAAAGCGAACATAATAATGGAAAACATTATGCCTTGTTTCTGGTGGTTTCATAAAAATGACATTGACATTGTTTATGTATACGGTGATTTTATTAATTAATTTATGACAATAAGAATACACAACACATCTTCCCTGTGACAGGCGGAAAATACGCAACGCAAAAACACATCTTTAAAGATGCACACGTTTCTTGAAAATCTCAATGAGTGAAATATAAGATACTTAAAAAAGTCGTATACTTTTAAAGTTTCCATTAGAAACATTAATCCTAAAGCTTATTTTTTTATGTAAAATATATGTATGTGTATATAAGTCTTAAATACATGGGAAATTATCCTCCAACTTCTAACTATGAAACATATGAGTAAATTCACGGGATTGGGTTGCAAATAAAAGCACGCGCTACAAAAATATCTTTAGTAGGAAAACAAATGAGAACCGAGCGTAAGAAATTATTATTTCTGGGAAATTGGAAAAATTATGTCTCATGTGTTGGCATTTTTTTGTATGCATAAAATTCCTGTTCGACAAGTCATGAGAATTACTTACAATATTTGTTTAAGGCAGGCAGAAAATTCCCAAAAGTTCTAGTGATCAACTTTGTATTTAAATTTGTTTTTAAGTATACACAAATAAAACATTAATAAAAAATGCACGGTCCCAAAACTTGCTTTCTAGAAGTAGAATCGAATCATTTTAAAGGAAAAGACCTGTAGATTATTTATAGAAGAAAATACCTTCTGTCAATAGAGACATTCATATGTACAATATCATGTCGAAATCGGAAATCTGAAGTCTATGAAACATAACATGTCAATTGGGCATAATTGGGTTCTTTGATGTACCTTTTGCATCAAAATTATGTATGGGAGCTATATGTAAATCTGGAAGGCTTGAGCAAACGTAACACACAATATATGCTGCAGTACAGTGTCCTGTCCAAAATTTAATCTCGATCTGTGCACAATATGCATGAACTCAGACTATTATATATACAGGTTATATTTACATCTGAATCGATTTCAATGAAACTAAACTAACGCCATTCTAGACTCAAATCAAAACTTTGTGCAAATTTCGTGTATATGAAAGAACATTGACGAAACAAATAGTGAAGTTATATCTAAATTTGAACCGATTTCAACAAACTTTTCGTTTTATAGTGAACTGAATTTGCATCAATAGGACGAAAATATCAATGGGAGCTTTATCTAAATCTGAACCGATTTCAAAGAAAACATTTTAGACTCAATTCAATATTCTATGCAAAATTTCGTCTCAATAATGAGAGTTTAGGGTAAAATATAACTAAAATCAGACATGAATACATATGGAAGCTATATCTGAAAAATTATCACACATCATTCTAGACTTAATAAAGGGCTTTGATGCACCATTTGCATAAAATCGGACGAAAATGTATATGGAAGCTATATCTAAATCTGAACCGATTTTCACTTAATATACATCACTTTAGACTCAATACACTACGGTATTCCAAATTTCGTCTGAATCGGACCAAGTATGAGAGTTTAATGTACCATTTAAAGGAAATCGGACTAACATTTATATGGTACCTATATCAAAATCTGAACTGGTTTCAACAAAACTTTCTACACGTTATTCTAGACTTAATTCAGTGCGCTATGCTAAATTTGCACCAAAGTCCATATATATATTTTGATTTTTTAACATACAATTTTGCAATACAGCGTAATGAATTGAGAGATAAAATCGAATGAAAATTTATTTGTGTTAAGTTTCGTGTAAAATGTTGGACTGTCAGTACAACCTATTATATATATATAATATGTGTTAGATGTAGCTTCACCACACTGTGGTACTATATATATTCTATTCATCCGTCCATGTATTTTTTAATGTATAGGCCAATGGTGCACCAAAGTCCCTATATATATATATATATATATATATTTCGATTTGCCCGAAATTTGGAACATCGTAATGAATTAGGCTTAGAAATATGTGTGTTAAGTTTCCTGAAAATCGATTCAGATTTAGATCTAGCTCCCATATATATTTTCGTCCGATTTAAGGTAAATGGTGTACCAAAGTCCCTTAATATATTTCAGTTTGCACGAAATTTGACACAGCGTAATGAATTAGGTCTAGAATGATGTGTGTTAAGTTTCGTGAAAATCGATTCAGATTTAGATATAACTCCCATATATGTTTTCCTCCGATTTTTGGTAAATGGTGTACCAAAGTCCCTTATAATTTAGTATCGGTTGCAGAATGATATTTTTTTTGGATCCAATTTCATTTTACTGGTCTTTTAAAAATGCGACGTCTGTTAGGATTCATCTGTTGAATATACCCAAAGTGGTGAGGGGTATCATATAGTCGGCCCCGTCCGACTTTAGAGCTTTCCTTACTGGTTTTAATTGATTTCCTAAAAACACCAAAAACTGGACCGATATTGGCGACGCATGGTAGGGTGGAACATACCCAAAGTACTGCATTTATAGGGCACAGTTATATGAAGCCATCACCAACGTACCCAGTTTTCATTTCAGGAGGTTGGATGAAAGCTGCTGTTTCAATATGAAAATTGGTATGATTTGTATTATAACGTCCCTTGAGGCTATATATCGTGTTGAAATTACCGAATATTTGTAGTAATTATTATATGAGGTGCTATGCCTAATTGGAAACTGATATAGCTCTATTTAGAAACTAAAATTTTTACATCAGAATACATTTCTCTTTTCTATGCCTAATACCAATTTACAGCGAATTCGGTTGAAAAGCGTGCTTAAGAACCCCCAAAATACCGAAAATTTGGGGTACTCTGTTATATTCATATTTTTTGGTGGAGAGATTTGGTATATATTAAGAACTCAAAATACAGCCAAATCGGATGAAAAATACGATCAAAACCACCAAAATACTGAAAATTGAGGGGGTACCGTTATATGGGGGCTACCAGAAAAAGTGGACCTATATTTATATTTTTTTGTGAAAAAATGTAATACCCAATAAGAATCCAACATACCAAATTCGCATAAAAAATGCGCTAAAGTGGAGGGTACCCTTTTATGGGAGCTTTGCCTAAACGTGGACCAATATAGCCCATCTTAAAACTTGACCTGCCTGTATACAAAATTTTGACGATCTATCCCAATTCGTTTAGAGGCTAGAGTGATGACAACAGACAGACGGACATCGCTAAATCGTCATAGAATTTTACGCTGATCAATAACATGTATATATATACTTTATAAGATCGGAAATGATTATTTCGATGGGTTACAAACGGAAAAACAAAATTAATATGCCCTCCATACTAATATATCTATTAAATAATTTTTAATTTAAAAACTTTTTCTTGTATATCAAAAGGTCTTGCAGTCAAGAAAGTTTCTGCGTACCGGTACATTAGTGGGCTCATTCAAAATTGATTTGTCAACGGTTTATGATGCTCCGGGTATATATTGTGATAAACTATTAAATGTTTTGCTATGTTTTTTTTTTCCTTAATGTTACCCTAGATAGTTAAGTGTTCTATCCTGAAAATTAGAATCTGTTTAATGTTTAAAGTTTCTTAAATTATATTATATTTATTTATTATAATAACGATTTTTTTACTCTGTTCTGTTATGGCAACATAAATTTGTAACAATAACAAAGAAGGCATATCTCTTTCGCGTCAAAAAACGATTTGTTTTCATTCCAAGAACGGCAAATTAAAAATGTATTTTTATGTTAATTTGATAATTGGCGTGGCGTTTTCTTGGAATGATAAACGATGGAACATTGTTATAACGAACGCAAAAAAGTTGAACTCACTTATTCGAAAAAATGAACGGATATCAATAGTAATGGTACTCTTTTGCAAACAAGCGAAATTCGTTATGCCCAAGTTCAACAGTTAACTCCTAGAATGTATATAAAGGAAACAAAACCTAAGTTTATAATTTAAACAAGAAATGAATGTTCTCTTTCAATCCATTTACATTTCCTTTTCTCTTGTTCTTTTCTTTTTCTTTCCGTTTCCCCTCTTTCAAACCAATTTTTTCAACTCAAAAACAAAACTGCCTACAAACTTCCCGAAAAAAAAACAACGTAAACAAACCCACCATACAAAATTTCCCACAAACGTTACACGCCACAATGAACTTGCTAAACAACAACAAAAAATACTCTTTAAAAATAACAACACCACCAACAACAACATAAATTGTCAACACTGTGTTTTGCGCAAAAATTTCGAAATTAAATTTTTGCCGAACCAACCAATAACCACCAACCATTTAACAATCCATCAAACCAAACAAAAAAGGTCTTACAAAGCCGCAGTGTTTTAAGGCCAAACAAATTAATTGGCAATTTTAAATTGGACGTAGCAACTGTCTGGACCCAAAAAGGTAAACAAAACAAAAAAGAAAAATACTAGAAAACAGCGATGACAACCCGGAAAATGCTTAACACTCACATATTTTCACATAAACCACCAACACAAAACCAACACCAACAAAATTCCATTTGTTCCGCTCTTTACTTTTTAGACAAAGAACTCATAGACGAAAGCCATAAGAACCATAAACTTGTTAATAGTTTTAATGGAAAAGGATATTTGAGCCGTATTTTGAAGCTTTGGGGTGTTATTCGAGAATTTGAGAATTTTAAGCTTAAGTGTATAAGTGGTCAGTGAAAGGAAAATGGTTTCATATTTTTTAAAGATATTTTATTTTCCTTGAAATATTTGAAGTATTTAACAGGTTTATGAAATTAATACATTTTAACCTGAATAGTAATGGTGTTATAGAAAGGTGACAGAATAAACATAAAAATTGTGCAGGCTTTTCTTTACAAATTGCATCGAAATACTATTTAGGAGTCAGGAATTGACAAATACCACCCCTTCACACACTAGGAATTATTCCGCAGAGAAAATATCGGTACTGCAGATGGGCATTCTCGCCCCTCAAGCGGTTCAATCTTTTTCGGTCCGTTCCTCACAAAAAAAGGTCCTTCCATTGGTTCCTTTTCGTTGGTACACATCAGTTCATTTCAGGTGGACCAATTTTGAACCAAGCATCGATTTATATGAACTTTCATTTTCCGTCATCTCCGCAAAAAGAACTATGTCGTTCCGTTAGTTCCATCGTTCATTGGTACACATCAGTTCATTCGAGGTGAACCAATTTTGAACCACGCATCGCTTTAAATGCACTTTAATTTTTTTTTTTTTTTAATTTGGAAAGAGCTAGTTTGCAAATAACTTCTGTAGACCGTCCAATAGAATTAAGAGACAAATAATGTTACAAGAATTGATGATATGAAGCAAATGAAACGAGAGCAAAAATTAAAAATTTGATCAAAAGGAACTAGGTGACGAAAGTCATCTAGTTCCGATTGGTACTAAGTCTAAGTACCAATCGTTACTTTTGCGCAATATTTCCTTTGAACCAGTTTGGTCTGGAGCGACACAATTCTTATCGGTATTAAGTACGATACTTTGGTTCATTTAGTTCCCTTTGCCCCGGTCGTTACTTTTTTGCCCTCGTTTACCGATTGTAAATCTATGAATCTATTTGAACATTTGAAGTTCATTTATAATTAAAAGGAATTGATTGATATTTTAAATTCGCCAAGCACTTGTGTACAACGTCCAATAAAATGTTACACGAATTGATGAGAAGAAACGAGAGCAAAACTAAACGATTGTGTAAAAAAAAGAGAGCAAAACTGAACGAAAGAACCGGACCTAGGGCCGATTGTTCCTTTTGCAGAATATTTCCTTTGAACTAGTTCGCTCCGAAGCGACACAACTCTAATTTGTACTAATTACGGTACTATACTCCGTCTAAATCCTTTTGCTGCAGTCGTTACTGAGTTGGTCCCCATTAACGTAGTCCTTTTTTATAAAATCAATAGATATATACTTTCCACTCAGGTGAACCAATTTTGAACTTTCGAAGTTTATTTAAATTTTGAAGGAATTTATTGATAAAGGAAAGAAACAACTAATGTTACATCAATTGATGAGATGAATAAAAAATAACGGGAGCAAAAATGAACGATTGGATCAAAATAAACAAGAGCAAAAGGAACGACTGAAGCAAAAGGAACCAATGAGCCAGACCTACAAATTTACTCGGTACGATTATTTAGTTTGTTTTGTTCATTTTGCTCCAGTCCTTAATTTTTGTCCCTCGCTCACTTAGTTCGTTTTGATTCACTCGTCCATATATATATATATATATATATATATTGGCCAGCTTCAGGAATGAGATTTCCCAATTTTATAGTCCATCGATTGATAGCTTTCAATTTTGTTTTTATGAACACTCCAAATATTTGGTGATGACTTAATATGTGAGAATTATAATACGAAGTACACATTTGTAATTTTTGGCATGTTACGATATTTATTGGCCAGATCGCATTTTCGTAGCAACGAATATAAATTAAATTAATGAAGGTCGATTTAATAAACAGTAATCGACTACTTTGGCGTTTTTATTTTTTGTTTGGTTTCTCAAGAACTTTTTTCTATTAATTCATATATTAACCGCAATTCGATAAAGTGTGGAACTGTTGGATCCACCATGATTCGCTTAACTTTAGTCCACTATATGAAGACAAAAACCATGTCAGGTCGCCTATCTATTATCGTATATATCAGTAAATCTCCTAACTCCACAATCAATTGTCATGAAAATTAAGAGTTGTTTTCACGTAGCTAAAATCAGTTTGGTGCAACAGTTTCGTTTTACCCATAACCAAGCTGTCACGCCACTGTTATGTATACAATTTCCCCAAATGAATCTGAATCCACATTTCCTAATATATTCTGGTGCAATTTCTAGTACACAGTTGATGGCATTTTCATGGTAATCCTAATTTTAAAAGATTGGGTTCAAATTTTTTCTGACCAACATTCATGAAGAAAATTACATTGAAAGAATTGAATTACATTGCGTACTTCCTTACAGCGATGTGCTATGTTGAAGTCAGACGCGTCTGTTTTGAAATTTTTTCCATAATAATAATCCTGTTATTTCCACTACCCTATTAAAATTTTTTCGAAATGTAGTCCAGTATTTTTATTTGAATATTTTTATGTGGACTGTAACTCCTTCGCGAATCATAAATTATTGGGAGGAAAATCTCCTTCGGGTTTTCTTAGACGTTTTTTCTCCTTTTAGTATTTCTACAAACGCGAGAAGTATAATATCCTAGTACAGTATCCGCAGTTGTCTTCTGAATCGCTGAATCGTCTTCACTACCTTATAGTCGTTTCGTGAATTCCTAACAATCCATGAAACAAGTCGAGATTAACCAACAAGTAGTGATTAATAAATCGTCGTATGGTTTTGCCAGATTGGTTTCGAAGATTTTAGTAGGATAATTATGGGGGCCCAAGCAAAATCCCATAAAAGGTATTCCACTATTTGTCACTATTATTATTCTCCGTGGCGGAGACACACACCTAATGTGCTGATAAATAACAAAGAAATATGCCATATGCGGATGGCGATTACGACGCTATTGAAGTTTAGATGTCGCTTTGTGCCCTTCTATGCGAAATGCAAATATTTACTGCAGCAATAAAATCACTAAATAATAAAGTGTGTCATAACGAATGGATAAATTATGATACCGCTCTTTAGACTGTGTACAGACTTCATAATCCACTCGATTTGGAACGTCAGTTTCATAGTGTATACGTTAAAATAATCGTGTTCAAAAATCCAGTGGATTATATTTAACGTATACGCTATTGAATTGGCATTTGAGATTGAGTGGATTTCGTAAAACTAGTTTTATGTGATTTTGTATGTATACCCATAAATACCCTACTTATCCATATTGAGTAGGGTATTTGTGGAGATTCAGTAAAATCACATAAAACTATTTCTTTTAGCTTTCCGCTAAGTGTATGTCAGCTACAATTTTATTTTTTATTTAAACATTTTCGACATTCCTACGACAAGAAAGTTGGAAATTATTTTTCGATTAAAATAGTGTTAAAATCTGGATGTTGTGAAGTAAATGCCTGAGAAAAAATGTATACATTTCAAATTTCCATATGTAGTAAATCCTTTGTCATTGGTTAATTAAAGGTAATAAATGGTGTTTAAAAAAATTTACTTCAATTTAAAACTCAAAACATGGTTCTTATGGCTTAACAAGAATAAGTAAGACAATATATATGCCTAGATTCCTTCTCACTTCTTCTGTTCGCATGAAAAATCTAATAATTTCTCTACGCCTGCATTTTTTTATTTTTTAATGTCACAAAGTGGTATGCTCGCACATTTTTGTCTAATCGATGTATTTCTCTTATGTAATAACACATAAAAATAAAAATAATTACAAATACATTTTCAGACCATCAATTCTATCACAAATGGGCTCTACTGACCGATCCTGATGATTTTTACAGTGGACCAAAGGGATATTTGAAATGTGATATAGGTATTATAGGTAAAGGTGACACGGTTAAGGTGCCACAGAAATCTGAAAAAGATCCTGATGATATTGAAGCGTAAGTAAAGTAACAAAATTATCACACTTTTATTAATATAAGTTATTTCTCTATCCCAGTAACCTCCTATTGCCTGATGGTGTACCCATCGAAAGACAACGAGCTAAATTTATAGTTAAAATTTATCGGGCAGATGGTTTGCCACGCATGAATTCTTCTATCATGGCAAATGTAAAGAAAGCCTTGACAGGTGAAGCCAAAGATTTAGTTAGTCCCTATGTCCAAGTGTCCTTTGCTGGACTATCTGGTAAAACGACGGTAAAGAAAAATGCCTATGCACCGGTGTGGAATGAACAGTTGGTATTTACGGAAATGTTTCCGCCCTTGTGTCAACGAATTAAGGTATGTATGAAAACTACAAAAATGGTCCTTCGAGCTAGAATTAATCATTAATAACATTAAATTCTATAACTTACTTTAGATCCAACTAAGAGATGCTGATCCAATGAAACCCTCCATAATCGGCACACATTATATTGATTTGAAACAAATCTCCAATGATGGTGAGAAGGGTTTTTTGCCCACATTTGGTCCTTCGTTTATACACTTGTATGGCTCAACACGTGACTATACGATTTTGGATCAACATTCAAATTTAAATACTGGCCTGGGTGAAGGTGTTAGCTATCGTGCCCGCTTATTAATTGCCATACGTACTGAAATTACAGAAAACATCGAATTGACCACCGAAAAAAATGTTGAACTAGAACCCACCCAATTAATATCGGAATCAAGCTATTCACGAAATGAGGAATTCTTTTTGTTCGGCAGCATTATTGAGGCATCAATGATCGATAAGAAAATCAGTGATAAAACTGTATTCTTTGAATTGAGTATGGGTAATGCAGGCAATTCCATTGATGGTCACAATGAAAGTTTCTCCACCTTGGCGGATGATGGAGAAGATGGTTGTTTATTGGAATCGGTGGATACCACGTCATTTAGTAGTACCACAAATTCCTGTAAGCCCATTTCACATGACAAAAGTCATTATTATCTGCCATATTGGGATTATAAGCCCTGCATGGATGTTCGCTGTACATTGCCCGATTTGCGTCGCCGCATGTATAATAGTAACATGTTGGCGAAAATGGCTGAGAAATATGTAAGTAGAAACATTATTCAAAAAGGGACTAGTATACATAAAAATGGAATGGGAAATTTCAGACTAAACTAGAAAGTTATATGTATCATCTGATAATTAAAAAAATCTACAAGTTCCTCAAGATATAGATGACAGTTCGGCTCAAATACACTAAGAGATCTATTATGTAGAATAGACATATATACATAAACATATTTCAAAGAGGCCTTCTGTAGAAGACTTTAAGACTTAATTCTCCTATATATTTCTCTTCATTTTATTTTCTGCAATTAAATAGGAAGACGGCTTGGCTGAAACCAAACAGTTAATTGAAAATGAAGACCCCAAGGCAGAAGTTCGTCTTCGTTCTACATTGGAAGATTTGGCCTCGGCTTGTGTTCGTTACCAGTCCATAACCAAAAGTAACTGTACCGGACCAGGTAGCGGCAAAACTAAGCTGGATAAAGAACGTATGAAGCTATGTATGAGGGAAATTGTAAGTAATGAATAATTTTTGGAATAAAATTATTTTATTTGAGTTATTTTTCTATGATTACTGAGTTACTGAGTTATTTCTATGATTACTGAGTTACTGAACTACAATCAACGCAAACATCTGAAGCTAGAATCTTAAAATTGTATATTGCGCCTCTAAAGTTGAGACTGAGGATTGCACCAAAAGTAGTAGAAATTACCTTCTTCACTACCCGTGAAATTTGATACAGTAGGGTATTTATGGCGAGGCAAGCCAAACCCCATAAAATGTGTTCCACTAGTTGTCCCACAAACCAATTGTGAATATCAATCGCAAAGTCCCAAGCCATAAACCTATAATGTATATAACGTCACTGGTGAAATGTAGATGTCGGTTTGTCTATAACGTCACTGGTGAAATGTAGATGTCGGTTTGTGGTATGATTGGCAAAGTTGCTTAATGTGTATAAATGTATATGCTAGTAGCAGAGACACTGACCACAAGATAACACAAGCAGTGTGATATCGAAGACATGAACATATATATCAAAATTCCTACATTCATTTAGTCCAATGTAGATGCCGTTCACCTAGCTCCAACTAAATTAAATAATTTATGTGATTTTGCCAACATCCCCATTAAAACCCTACTACTTCCACACAGTAATATCAAATATATATTACTTGTAATTTATAAACGGAATTTATTAGAGTGTAAAGATATACGATTTTCGAAGCAAGAATCAGGTAAAAGTGGAAAAGGATCCGACCAAAGTCCTCAATTCGTCTATAGCTACCCATGTCGTCACCGAAGCCTAGACAATGGGTGGCCCCGGTACTGAAGCCAGGCCAGGATGGCAGCAAATATGAATCTTACAGGCAGATTTCACTTTTATCCCAGTAAAGAAGACTCTTGAGGCATTACTCCTCCCCAGCATTAGGGAAAGCTATGCAGTTGCTAATCATCACCATGGGTTCCGAAAGCAACAAAGCATGACAGAAGTGGTCGCGCCATAAAACAGTGTTGTTAGGGCATGACCTATTAAAAGCCTTTGATAGTCATGTCACATGGTTTGAGAAAGCTGAGAAAGCTTCCTTGCGGTCAAGTTTGAAACGTTGGATAATCATGGCGTCGGGTCCAATATTTGAGGACATATGTGTAACGTTCAACGCCTATTTCGCCACGAAATCTTCGACCACATTGTTCACCACATGGACTGCGGAAATGAGAATTCCATTCGATAGCATAAACAAGTCGTCCGCGCAAACCAAAAAAATTTATACACATTGACTATATTTACAGGTCAATTCCTAATTGCACATTCTTTAAACGATAATATTATTATTTCAATTACAGGAAAGTTTAGGTAATCTAGCACGGAATCTAAGAGCATTGGTGACCAAAAGTTCATTGAAGGAACGTTTCAAACAGGCTCAAACCTATATGCCCAAATTAAAATTCCTAATAGATGATGTAAGTACTTCTTCACATATATATTTTGAATAGTTATTAACAAAAACTTCTTTTAGCCTCAACATTCATTACCCGACATCTTTTTGTGGCTCATTGCCAATGGTAAACGTTACTGCTATCATCGAATGTCGGCCAGGGATTTAATATATTCTCCCACTGAGGAGGAAGCTGGTATACATTGTGGTAAAATTCAAACGCTGTTTTTACGTTTACCCGGTAAACAGGCCTCGGGAACTGCTAGCTGGTTTATACAAGCTAAATTGTCGATTTATTTGTGGTTGGGTGTGGTCAGCCAGAAGGGCCACTTCTTTGAGGGTTTACCCATTGGTTATGATTTGTCACATGAGTTACGGAATGCTGAGCGGCCAGGGGCAATGGCGCCCAATAATATTCACTATTTGGAGAAGTCGGTAAGTTGGATTTGGAGATTCCTCTTTTATGGAACTGACTGTGAGTGACCTTCAATTACTCACTGTCAGTTTCATAAAAGTAGAATGTTGAGGTTTGGATGAAAGGTCAGGCTCGCCAATTTTCAAACTATCTGTTTCTGACCTTCGAATTAAGAATCAGAAATGGTTAATGAAATTATTCTTTTCAGACCTTCCAATTGCGAGCCCACATTTACCAGGCCCGTTCCTTGATTGGTTCCGATGCATCGGGCCTCAGTGACCCCTATGCCACCGTTTATATCACCGAATACGCCAAAACCACCCAAGTCATTGAGGAGACACTCAGCCCCACCTGGGATGAATTGCTGGTCTTCGATGAAATTTTAGTTTATGGTACGAAGGATGAAATCAAGAAAAATCCACCCACCATTATTATTGAAATATACGATCAGGATAAAGTGGGAAAATCCGAATTTATTGGTCGAGCTATAGCTAAGCCTCGAGTGAAACTTCGAGAAAATCCCTATGTTACACCCTCATTGGAATGGTTTGATATTGTGCGGGGTCCGGATAATGCCGGAGAACTATTGGCCGCATTTGAAATGTTGGAATTGGGTTCACCGGATATGCCGAGGCTAACAGAACCCAAAAATACTCCAGAAATTTGTGAAGGAAAGTCAAATGACCGGAATAATATTCCACCACAGGATACCATATTCCCAGTACCGAAGGAGGTGAGACCCCACTTGGCCAGATTTCGTTTGGAGGTACTCTTTTGGGGTTTAAGGGATTTAAAGAGAGTACACTTTATGTCTGTGGATAAACCCCGCATTGACGTGGAGTGTTCAGGGAAAATATTAAGTTCGAATATCATACAAAATGCCAAAAAGAATCCCAATTTTCCGAATATGCTGAAATCGATTGAATTGGAATTGCCACTGGAGGAAACCTATGCTCCGCCCATAACCATACGTTGTGTGGATTGTAGATCTTTTGGACGTTATACCCTGGTGGGTACACATCAGATTACATCCATACATCGTTATTTGTATAAGCCACCACCCAAAGAAGATATAACCAAATATAAGACAATTGGGGGCCAAATAATATTATCGGCTCCATTTACGGAGGAGACCTATAATAATCTGGTCGATGGCTTTGGTATGCAACCGATGATGGATTCATTGCAGCAGGCCAATATGAAGGATTTCTATGGTAATCGAAGATCATCGTGTGATCAGTTTACCTTGTATGGTGCGGCGTGTGTAACCAAAATGTGGGTAAACTAAATTTTTGTAGGGAAAGATTTTAATTTTTGAAGTTATTTTCAGGGTCAAAAAACAAACAACGAAAAAGAAATCCTCACCGCGCAGCATCAACAACTCCATAATGGGTGATCAGCAGGATATCGATGATGAGTGCAGTCGTGATTGGTGGACCAAATATTTCTGGTCCTATGAACGTTTGATTGATAGCGCCAAGGCCGAGAAAGCCCTTACAACGACCGATAAATATCTAACACCACCCACAAATGTGCAAACACAAGGCGTTAGCAAATTCGGTTCGAAATTTGTACAAAAACTCAGCCCCAAGGGTATGACCAATGCGCTGGGTCGCAACAACAAACAAGACCATAGCATCTCGCCCTGTTCGGCCAAAGCCAAGCCGCTGAACAACAGCACGGCGTTGTGTCAGGTAAGTAATGGACAAGCGAATTCGTCAAAACGAATTCGTAGTGTGGCACGTCGTGCTCCTCACTTTCAGATCTATGCTGGTGACCTGGAGGCGCAGATCGAATTTAATAATTTTCGTGATTGGCTACATTCATTTCCCCTGTATCGGGGCAAGAAAACGGGCGATTCAACGGAAGATGATAATCGCACAGTGGGCTTCTTTAAGGGAGCCATTAAAGTCTATCGCCTGCCACCACCCAAGGGCATTGATTATCCTGTACCCAATTTACCTGCCAATGAACCCATCCATGTGCTTGTGCGAGTGTATATTGTAAAAGCAACCGATTTACATCCCATGGATTTGAATGGTAAAGCCGATCCCTACATTGTCCTCCATTTGGGCAGTAAACGTATCTCCGACAAAGACAACTATGTTAGTAAGCAGCTGAACCCTGTCTTTGGTAAATGTTTTGAGGTGGAAGCCACCTTTCCGCAGGATTCAATGTTGACAGTGCAAATATTCGATTGGGATTTGGTGGGATCGGATGATTTAATTGGTGAGACACGTATCGATTTGGAAAATCGTTTCTACAGCAAACACAGGGCCACCTGTGGTTTGGCTCTACGCTATGAAGAGTAAGTATTACGTTCCGCAAACAAAAATTAACTCAAAACCTCCTTTTTCTATAAACATTAAATAACATATATTTTTCTTGCTTCCCCCTCCCCCAAAAAAATTAACAATTTCCTCTTCCCATCCCTTTTCCTTAATTCCACAAACCGCAGTTGTGGTTACAATCAATGGCGTGATCCCATGAAACCGACGCAAATCCTATCACGCCTCTGCAAAGAAAATAAATTGGATACCCCACATTATTTTCAAGATCGCGTGGCTATTGGCAAGTACTGTATGACTTTCTCCGATGAGGAGGTTATAGCCTGGAATGGTCCCAGTACTTGCCGTAACCGCGATGAACATTTGGCCCTAGCTGTCCTACATCGTTGGAGTGAAATACCAAGTGTTGGTTGTAAGGTGGGTTTTCTTTGTCGTTTTTCGTTCCGCAAATGTGCGTGAGTGAGTGAATGAATGTCTTTCCGTGTGCTCTTCTATCCTCCACTATCAATACTACCTAATACTACTTCTATTTTTTTCCTTCAATGTTTTTAACTCTAACTCATAAACTTTTTTAATACTAAAAATTCTTAACTGAAAAATCCATGTATTTTTTTCCAAATGGTAATGCTCTGTTTTCGATGTCATCTTATTGGTATTCATTCTGACAAACGTCTACCTTTTTGAAATCTTTTTGTATTCCTTCCTCCTTGTCGTCTGAATTGTAAGCATAGCTCAAAAGTTGATAATGATGAGGTATTTTTTCTGGGGAATCATTCGAGGTACAACCTGGGATATTTGTAAATATTTGTGTATGTTTATGTTCAAAATACTGCATGTATGAAAAATAAATTGACATTAAATTTTTACTAAAAATTTTTTTAAAAAATATATGGTATAAAAGTTTGGAAGCACAATTTGTTAAAAATTACAGATTCCAAAACTTTTTTATATATTGTCAGCAATCAAATTTGTAGTTGATTTTGCTAGACAATAAAAACCTTAATATTAAAATAGACCTGAAGGGATAGAAAAATCGACTTCCGACTAATCGATTTCATGTATTAAAAAGTCGATGTCGATTTTTAATCTTTGAGGAAATCGCAAAGGCGACTTTTCAAAATCGACTTTCGATTCATAAATACTTGATATATTATCATGAAACACAATTCATGGAGCAAAAGGAAAGAAACATCGATAACGGAATGTTAGTTCATTCCAGAACGACACATCTCTAGATTTCGCATTATTCGGTAAAAGTCGAAAATCTATTTTGAATAGGTTTATCAAAATCGAAAGATCGATTTTTTAGTCAAAGTCAAAGCAAAAATCGAAAAGTCTAAAAGTCGACTTTTGCGCTCGACTACGTATCCCTACTAGAAACTCAACCACCCTCTAAAAGACATAATATCTTAATAAGTAACATACGTATCCATCCATGAATTTATATACGATACTATGAAAGTTACATCATGTTTATTTTGGATAGCTCAAGAACCGTCTACGTCAGCATTAAAAACCAATTTTACCTAAATAAACTTCTAATATGATGAGCTTAAATGCATTAATGGTATATGCATAATCACTAGATTTTGACATAGAAGAGGACCATGGGAACGGAATTCAGTATTCCGAAAGTTTGTAGGGGCTGTGAAGCGCAACGGTTTCAGGCAGTAATAAATATTATAAAATTATTTTGCAGACAAATTTTAACGTTTTTTTGTGATTAATTTTGGATTTAATATTGCGATACAGCATTTTGCGGTGCTCACTGTAGCTCGAAAAACATTGAACCGGTCATAATATCATGGATTACTAAGGCCAAAATTTGCATTTTTTAAATCACGTAATTCAATGAAAGATGTTGTGGTACTTAAAACCCATCAAATATATGATCCATACTGTCGTTTTCAAGCTATAGTGGTCGGGACCGTTAAATGGGGATATACCATGTATAAACATTTGGAGGCAAGAAAAGTTTGGATAATCTACGTTTCGGATAGTATTGCAAACAAAATTGAATTCAAGTTTTGGGGAAAAATAAATAAAACCAGTGAGCGGAGCAGTATAGTCGGACGGGGCCGACCATACGATACCATACACAACTACCACGGAACTCTTGGATACACTATCAACTTCGCGGGTCTATATGCTTCACGAGTAAATATATATGCCATAGAACACAAATTTTGTAATTTTTCACGCAAAAGTCAGGATCAATTTGACCCGCTAAATAATGACCGATCTTTAGCAAAACAGGCATGCTTATTCTTTGGCCTGATCCCCTTCTCCATGCAAAAATACGCGATGTTTGGACCATAATTGCGGCCCCTGGAGCGACCAGAAAATCAGACATAAATAAAGTTTATGGTCCATTTCATCACCTAAATATTAACCGATCTTTTCCAAAACCAATAGGGGTCTTCATTGGGCAGAACCCATCCTACATGCAAAATTTCGTGAAGATTGGTCCATAACTGTGACCTGTATCGTGTTTACAAATTATAATGGGCAGACGGACTGACGAACCCACACATGTCTAGATCGATTTAGCTAGTCGAGATATGACAATGGTGGGTCTAGGACCAATATTTCGCGGCGTTACAAACTCTTGGGGCTGCAAAAAGCTATAATACCCTGACAACATAGTTGTGTAGGGTATAAAAACATGCTTTGAAAGTTTCTGAAAAAATTTAATTACAAAATGCTGACCCTGGCTAGTCCTTGAAAAAATAATTAAAAAGCGAAGCCTATAAACCTTGTAAAATATAATAAGAAATAAAAACGTCATTCTGGCAGACACCCAGTTTGAGCTGGGACCATGAAGATGTCTAAAATCCTCAAAAATTGTCTTTAACCCTTTATGGCCCAATGTTGCCCACAGGCAACAAAATGTTTTAGATCTTATATTTAATACGCTGCAAGTAAATGTATACTTTTTGGATTATATATGTTAAGAGCCGATTATGGACGACACATATCAAAAGAAAATTCTAAAAAATTCAAAATGTTGACCAAGTTATATGCTTTTAAATATAGAGATCAGTGCAAAAATATGTACAGTACCAAATTGTGTATACAGTCCAAAATATTTAAATCGCTTCGTATTCGAAATGTACAAATTGTACCCTCTAAATTGTTGTTGAGTCATTTAAAAAAGAAACTAAAGAATAATTAAAAGTGATTTTTTCGTCGATATTGCATTTGCTTTTGTTGATATTGGAATTTTATTTTCGGAAAAAAAGGTACTGTATCTCTCGAATGCAAGGATTTAGCGACGTCAAATTTTGTTTATATGCTATTTAGAATAGTTACATTAAATCTGTGCACAGAAAATAGTTCTATTATCACGGGTAAAAATTCGGGCCACAAAGGGTTAAATAATAAATAATTCACCATTACAAGCCCTGAATAGTCATTAGAGAACACATCTAAGATTCTAAGCAAATATGGTGTTCAACTCAGCGCCCTTAAAAATTTCGAAAATTACAATATTCTTCCTGTGTACTCTGAGGATATATTGACCAAAATATATGTCCATACCATATGGTGGAGTGTATATAAAATTTGTCACTCCGTTTTTAACAGCTCGAAATATTCACCGGAGAACCTATTAAGTAAATATATTCTTGATCAGATTAAAATTTTATGTCGATAATGCATGTTAGGGCTAGAATTGAAAATGGGATATATCGGTCCACGTTTCGGAATAGTCGTCATCATCCTATTGGAAATGACAAATATTGGTCCAGTTTTTAGGGTAGCCCCCATATAACGGTACCCCCGATTTTTTTGACACGTCAGCTATCAGATCTACATTATCAATGTTGGCCATGATATTAAGAGTCCCCATATAAAAGTACTCTTAATATATTTCGATAGCTTTGGTCACATGTTTCTACCTAATTAGTAGTAATTTGTTATTTTGGGTTGTGGTATGGTAGTAAATATTTTTACTAAAAATTATCAATATTGGTCCAGCTTTTAGGGAAGCTCACATATAACGCTACACCCCAAAGATGGCTTCAACAAATTTGGGAGCAATTTTATTTATTTTTTTTTAAATATCTGCATTTTTGGTATCTTGGGACGTGTTTCAGCCAATTTAGCAGTATTTTTATATTTTGTATTCTCATTGTGTAGAAAATCTCCCTACCAAAAATTATCAAGATGAAAATTTAGGAGATGCTTCCTGGGAGTGTGTATTTTAAAATAAAAAAAACAATAAAATTATATAATTTGTTCTATGTTTGAGTTCACCCATATTTTACAAGAATACTGTAAAAAGTTTTTAAAATGTGTGATAATTAATTTTTGGATTTTCCCCGCTATATTTGAATTTCGCCCACTGTGCGATATGACTGTAATTTATTATAAAGGCTTATGGAAGGCTGACTTATATATATATATATATCCTTTTGTATTCAACATAATGCACTTTACCCCCTGTGCCGCAGTTTGATGTTAATAGTAACTCATTGTAATTGCATATTATTTTCTATTAAGACCTCTTAACCGAACGAGACCAATGGCAAGTTATGTTCCTCAAAAGATTCAATTACTTTTTACATATTTTTAAAAGATGTAGGTGGACTACAACGGTTCGGAATCCATTCGCTATCATAGAGGACTATTCCTGGATTTCGTTCCATAAGTACCACCTAATAATATATATCCTAGGCTGTACTAAAATTGTTGAATAAAAAATAACTTTTATTTTAAGTTTGCGTGAAAAATAATTTTTCTATCCCATTTTTAGAACTTATATATGCCGAACTATTCCTGGGATAAATATCTCCATTGATTTTTGTTTCATTATCTCCTTTTGAGCTATGTTTGCAATTATTTTTTTTCTGATTCAACAATAATTAATGGTGAAAAATTTAAATCAAATGTATTTTTTAATACTAATGTCTTTTTTTATACATTTCGGATTCCAATTCAAAATTTGTTCTGTAAATATTTTTAAAATAATACCTGTAATTTTTAATATTAAAAAAAATATACATTAACATTTACTTTTGTGAAAATAATCATTTAAAGCTTGTACCTGAACACATTGAAAGTCGTCCAATTTATAATCCCGATAAACCGGGTATAGAACAGGGTAAACTAGAAATGTGGGTAGATATGTTTCCCATGGATATGCCATTACCGGGACCAGCTGTTGATATATCACCGAGAAAACCAAAGGCATACGAACTGCGTGTGGTTATATGGAATACCGACGATGTGGTATTGGAAGATGATGCCTTCTTTACGGGAGAGAAAATGTCCGATATTTATGTTAAGGGGTAAGTGGACAAATTTAAAGTTATTTTATAAATTGAGGATATTAATTTAAAAATTTACTATTGTAGTTGGTTAAAGGGTCCCCAGGATTGTCAATCCACGGATATCCATTACCGCTCATTAACCGGTGAAGGCAACTTCAATTGGCGTTTTATATTCCCCTTCGAATATTTAGCGGCGGAAGAGCGCATTGTGTTGTCTCGTCGCGAGTCCCTATTTAGTTGGGATGAAACAGAGGTCAAAATCCCAGCACGTTTAGAGTTACAGGTCTGGGATGCAGATCATTTTTCGGCTGATGATTTTTTGGGTACAGACATTTTTTTTTAAATATTTGTATATAAAATTATAATGGGATTTATTTATAGGTGCCATATCCTTCGATTTGAATCGTTTTCCTCGTGGAGCTAAATCTTCGAAATTGTGTACCCTGGATATGCTCAAAACCGATAATATTCCTACTGTGAATATATTCAAGCAAAAGCGAGTTCGCGGCTGGTGGCCATTCTATATTAAGAAGCAAAATGAAGAAATGGAATTGACGGGAAAAGTTGAAGCTGAATTCCATCTCTTGACCAAGGAAGAGGCTGAGCAAAATCCGGCAGGCTATGGCCGTAATGAACCCGATGCTTTAGAGAAACCAAAGTAAGTAATACATTTTGAATACGGATTGAATTTCCCTATAGGAAATTTTTCATCGCAATACGTTGAGAGAATTTCCTTATACGAAATGTTTCAGCACAATACGTTGTGAGAATTTCTTTATAGGAAATTTAATTTTTCAACGAATACTTGTATAGAATTTCCGCATAGGAATTTTTCAACGCAATACGTTGAGAGAATTTACTTATAGGAAATTTGAGAGAATTTCCATATAGGAAATTTTTCAACGGATACGTTGAGCGAATTTCCTTATAGGAAATTTTTCAACGCAATACGTTGAGAGAATTTCCTTATAGGAATTTTTTCAACGCAATACGTTGAGAGAATTTTCTTATAGGAAATTTTTTAACGCAATACATTGACAAAATTTCTTTATAGGAGATTGTTCAACACGTTGAGTTGAGAGAATTTCCTTATAGGAACTTTTTTACCGAATCACGTCGGGAGAATTTCCTTATAGGAACTTTTTCACCAAATCGCGTTGAGAGAATTTCCTTATAGGAAATTCTTCAACGCAATACGTTGAGGGAATTTCCTTATAGGAAATTTTTCAACGCAATACGTCGAGAGAATTTCCTTATATGAAATTTTTCAAAACATTGAGTTGAGAGAATTTCCTTATAGGAACTTTTTTACCGAATCACGTTGGGAGAATTTCCTTATAGGAAATTTTTCAACGCAATACGTTGATGGAATTTCCTTATAGGAAATTTTTCAACGCAGTACGTTGAGAATTTCCTTATAGGAAATTTTTCAACGCAATACGTTGAGAGAATTTCCTTATAGGAAAATTTTCAACACAATACGTTGAGAGAATTTCCTTATAGGAAATTTTTCAACGCAATACATTGAAAAAATTTCTTTATAGGAGATTGTTCAACACGTTGAGTTGAGAGAATTTCCTTATAGGAACTTTTTTACCGAATCACGTCGGGAGAATTTCCTTATAGGAACTTTTTCACCAAATCACGTTGAGAGAATTTCCTTATAGGAAATTTTTCAACGCAATACGTTGATGGAATTTCCTTATAGGAAATTTTTCAACGCAGTACGTTGAGAGAATTTCCTTATAGGAAATTTTTCAACGCAATACCTTGATGGAATTTCCTTATAGGAAATTTTTCAACGCAATACGTTGAGAGAATTTCCTTATAGGAAATTTTTCAACGCAATACGTTGAGGGAGTTGAAGAAGGACAACTTTTAATTATAAAATTTCATTTGTTTTCTATTTCAGTCGTCCAGATGCCTCGTTTATGTGGTTTGTAAATCCAATCAAATCAATTCGCTACATAGTATGGCACAATTACAAATGGGCCATTCTGAAGGGTCTTCTATTCTGTGGCTTGGTACTATTTTTCGTTCTATTCGTATACTCGGTACCTGGTTATTCGGTTAAGAAAATACTGGGTGCTTAAAAATCTCCATTGTGGATTTTTTTTCACAAAAATTTTATATTTTTAAGAATGAAAGTTTAGGTGAAAAAAATAATAAGGAAAAGGCCTACCAGAAACAAAGTATGAAACATATGAGGGTTGTACCTGATTTTTTGTTAAGAATGTATGTTTGTATGTGTATGTATGTAAATTTAAAATAAAATACAATTGAATACTTTATAGTCAGTAAGGTTAATGATAAGTCTAAATAAAAACATACAAAAATACAGTAATCAAAAAACGGGTTTCAGGGTATTTGTACAAAAAACCAATCTTGTGATCTTTTGATTGAATGGAACATAAAGTGCAAATATATATGTGTATGTCATTATTATTGTATGTATGTAATATGAAAGGAACCAATAATCACACTTTCGAATATTTTAATATTCTCAAATAATAAATATTTTTCGAATAACTATTTAACTTTATAGTAACCTTTTACAAAATATGCAGAGATAATATTTCAGAGTTATTTTTTGTTGCACGAGGTGTTACGAAGGGTTTATTTTAATTGAAAATAATAATTTAGTACTTAAATTGTAAAAATTTTTGAAAAAACTCATGCGATTTTGAATTATAAATTCACGGGCTTGTAGTCTGAAATAATTTGAAATATTTCAAATAATCTGATGTTAAGACGCCGTTGAAAATTTATGGAATTTTTTTGGGCCATTTGAGGCCATAAGCTTTCATTTCATTTATATATTTCCCTTCTCTACAATTGATTTCAATCTCCTTTTTGGAAATAATTTCCCACCTTATATTTCAAGTTTGAATTCCAAAAAACTATTTAATTTCACACATCTTGCTCAACCAATCACCAAAAAAGAAACAAGTTAATGAAAACTATACAATGTATTTGAAAAACAATCAAAACTATTTATTAATTTATTATTAGTTTTAGGATATTTATTTTCCCAAATAAGTAAGAAAATCACACAAATTTACTTAAAAGAAAAAATAAAAATATTGTGCCACAACCAAAAATTTAATAAAATTGTATTATATAAGAATGTATTTTAAATATAAGGCATCTATTTTTGCAGAATGTTAAGGAAGAGAGTGCAGAATCAAATCAAATATATATTTTTTGCATTTTATAACTAAACATATATATTTATTGTTATTCAAGAGTTTATTAGACGTAAATTCCATTATTAAAAAAAATTATATATATCCTAAAATTGGTTTTTGCTCACCAGTAATCTTGAAATACTTTTCAATCAGTACTATATTTATTAGATTTATATTAAATAGTTTCTTCAGTATTAAAAAAATAAATAAAAATTATATTTATATTAATTAATGTTGTTAATATAATTTTTTCAATAAAAAACAAATTATTACGCCTTCGTGGTTTATTATTTCAACCAGGGATGGTCCGTGTGACAAATATTTAGGTTTTCGACTGTCAAAAAGGTGTGAACGTCGAAAACGTCATATACCTGTATAAAATTTAATAAATGTAGTAAACGTCATTTACTTGAATATTATTATCACATACATTTATTTTCAAGAATATACATTATTTTTGCATATATCTAACTATTCCATACTAGAACTGAGAAAAAATTCTAAACTTGTTGGAGAAGAAAATCTTGAAATTTGATATGGATTTGAATGAAGTATACGTAATTTCCAAATTGACTAATGGGAATAGCTATTTTGTCAAAAACCTAATGGTTTTGGGTGGGCTTGCGACATTTCTGACGTATGTATTGTACGTCGGAAATGTATGTCATTTACGTAACAGTTTGTGACGGACCATCTCTGATTTCAACTACGAAATGGTGGGGAAAGGAACGATGGGAACTAGTTCCAGTTCTTCAATTAATATCCAAAGGAACTATCGAGGAGTCGGAACTATATGGAGCAAAGGAACTAGATCCTTTTTAAAGAAGGAACTAGGAGGATCGATCCAACTCCAGGAAATTATTAAAAAAAAATACCGATCATAATTAAAATGTTAAGTTTCATTTACATTATTGAAGGTTTCTTCAAAATTTGTCTTCAAAATGCTTCAAACTCGTGTAAACAGCTACATTTCTTCAAAATTTATTGAACAAAACTTTTGAAGATTCTATTGATACCGTGTAAATAGACATCAAAATCGCATCTGGCAATATTGATGACTAGAAATATTGACAGCATGTTCATTAGTATTGGCATATTTTATTAATAGGGTAACTAGTTCAAGCAAAACATCAAAATCGTCTGGTGACATTTGTGCAACGATTTGCACAAGATTTCCAAAAGAAAAGGTCGAACCCAATGTTGCTTTTGTGTTCTTCTTTTCTTCATTGTCATCAGCTACTTCTTCCTCCAATATTAAAAAATGCTGATGACCGTGTCGTCGTCCATAGTTATTAATACTAAACTATTTCTCAAAATAATCAAAACAGCTGTTCAAAGTCAATATTTTCAATATAAAAAATACCAATAGTGTAAATTAGCTTCAAAACATTTTGATCAAGCGTTGATCAAATTATTTTGAAATATATTGAAAGAATATTTTGATCAAATTTTTGAAACGTGTAAATAGGACTTAAAAAAACATTTTCAATCGTGTAAATGTAGCTTTAGTACCATTTATTACTTTTGATTTATATTCTCTTATAGTTCTCACGTATTCGGTTTCCAAAATATTTTTTTATTTGTTGTTTTTTCACATTTAAATATATATAAAATGTCAACAAATACGAAATACACAAAACGAATTGCCAAAAAATCTCAAACACTACACACCAATTCTAATCTAAATCTAGACTTATAGCACGTATTTTCAAAACTACCTCCATATCTCAACACTACACACCAATTCTGATCGCAACAGAAATCTAGCTATATACTAATTACATGGTATTACATAGCACCTCTACACTATTGTAATACTTATTTCCAAAATTTTTTAAATTTTAGATATAGGTTCACCCAAATATAATTACAAATTTCAGGATTCTAACTTTATCCGTCCACCCAAAAATTTTGATTGTATCAAATTAATAACATTTAGTACACATACGTACGAATTTTCAAAACTACTTATATAACTCAATTCTATACTCCAAAAGTAATCTTAATTTCGATGTTCCAGATTTCCAAAATGTTAGTTCCAAAAATTACAAATTTTCAAAACTATATCCTACATCTTATTTCCAAATGTCGATGCTCCTGATCTATTGGTTCACCTAAATCCAAATTTAATACACATTGGTAAAATTTCCAAAACTTCGCACATAACTCAATTCTACACTCCAATAGAGATCCTATCTCAAAATTGCAGGATTCCAGCCCTAGCGGTTCACCCGAATCCAATTTCTACCAAATTTAGTAACATTAGTACGAATTTCCAAAACATCCTATATAGCCCAACAGGTAATATCACAGCTCTATCGGTTCACCCAAAATATAGAATTTTACCAAATTAAGTACAATTCAGTACACATAAGTACCAATTTCTAAAATCTACCTATATCATACATTCAATAACAACTTTATTTGCCAATTTCAGGATTCCACCCTTTTTGGTTCAACCCAATCCAAATTGTACCGAATTTAGTACACATTAGTATGAATGTCCAATATTTCCTACATATCCCAATCCTACACCCAACAGCGATTTTAACTCTAAATTTCAATATTGCAGCACTATCGGTTCGCATAAATCCAAATTTTATCAAATTTAGTACCTATAAGTACAAAGTTCCAAAATTACATCCATACCTTATACGCCAATATTAATCTTATTTCCAGATTTCAGTGTTCCAGCTCTATGCGTTCACCCAAATCTTAATTTAGTGCCATTTAAAACTTTTCGAACACATAAGAACAAATATCCGAGGCGAACTACATATTCAAATACTACACTCCCACGGAAATGTTAATTTCAAATTTCAGGATCCCAACTCCATTCGTGACTCCAAATTCAAATTGTACCAAATTTAGTACTGTTTAAAACGTTTCGTATACATGAGTACACACTTCCAAAGCCAACTCCTTATACCGACCCTACTTCGCAATCTTAATTCTCATTCTAAAATTTAAGTTTTTGGCTCTATCCATTCACAAGCAACTAAAGTGTAACAAATTTAGTACTTTTCGGATACTTTTAGTTAGAATTTCCAAAAAAAAAAACACTTCATTAGTGACCCTTATTTCAAATTTAAGAGTTCTAGCTCCGGTTTGCCAAATGCAAATGGTACCACATATAGTAGGGGAGAGGGGACACCTTTAAACACTTTTTCCTTTCAAGACTCATAAAATGTTTTATTTTATAATTTTTGGTTTTTTATAAATTAAATTTTATATATTTACATTAGTTTTCTGACTTAATTCGAAACTACACTAATTCAAGAATGTCCTTAAAAAATTTCAAGTGAATATCTCAAGAACTCTTGAAGATATAGCATCAAGAAGATGTTAGCATCAAGTGACGGCAAGAGTGATTCTCAAACTTTAAACCCATTTTTCTCGAAGCAGTGTTCTTACAAACGGCGGGCACGATAACTCAAAAACTAATAATTCAATCGGGTCCAAATTTTGACACGTTTCTCTGGGAGTGTATAGCTATCGTATAAACTAGGCTAAAGCCAATCGGTGAAAAACTTCCATATTTTTTAACTTAGTTTGCCATCAAAAATAAGGACTTTTCTTTAACACGTTGACTGCCACGCGTGTTCACAGCAAAATCCCCGTCAGGCCACCCGTGCCACTGCAAGATGTGTGCTCTGCATCGCATTGCATCGCCGTTCACAGAAATAGTTTGGGGAAAAGCCTTAGACGCGAATGCAAGTGGTGTTACGCAAATAAAAGAGAAGAACTGGAACGATCAAAAACAGAAAATCCCCTACTTTTTGTCCAAGCTGCAATGGTCAACCGCAACTTTGCATTGAATGCTTCAATATTTTGCACTGTAAATAATTTTGTTAATAAACGATTTTTAAACAATTCAACAGTATTATCTCCTGCCATATATTTATCTAAATATGTTCGGAAATCCTTTGGAAGGAGTCATCCGACGTGGCCTGATGAGAACTCTTGCTGTCACCCGAATACGGGTGACGTGGCCTGATGAGAACTTTTGCTGTCACCCGAATACGGGTGACACGGCAGTTAACGTGTTAATCACTAAAAACAGCAACAACAAGACAACTACATTTTTTTCACTGAATTCTTACTGCGCCCTTAGAACCAAAAAATTAAAAGTTTACAATGGCACTGGGAACATGGTCACCCATGTAAATTTTATCGACAACTGAAAAAGCTAGCCAAAATGGTTAACGCAGATAAAGAACAACATTAAATATTAATACCAAATAATTATTTTAATATTAAATAATTAATATTAATATCAAATAATTAATATTATTAAATATTAATATTACATTAATAATACAATAATATTAAATATTACATATTGAAATTAAATATTAATATTAAATAATCAATATATAATATTAACATTAAATAATTAAGATTAAATAAATCAGTAATAATTAATATTAAATATTGCATATTAAATCCTAAATATTAAATAGTAAATATTAATATTTAATATTAGGTATTAGATATTAAATATTTAATATTAAATGTAAAAAATTAAATATTAAATAGTTAATATTGAATATTAAGTATTATAAATGTAAAATAAAAATTTAATATTAATAATTAAATATTATATAGACTTAATGGAAAGCTTACCTTATGCTTCCGCTTACAGTACGTCGCCTTCACTGATGCCTGATTCATATGAAGGTGGTTGCAACTCCCACTGACGCTTCCAATTCACCAAGTCTCTAATGTCTACTTCACATTAATGACGGTCGAATCACCCATTTATTTTAACAATACGATACCGACACGGCACTACACTTCGAAAACGAACCGAATTTTAAATTTGTAAATATATTTTTCTTTTGCTATTAAAGCACTGTTCACCAAACAGGCGCCCGTGGGCGCTTTGGGAGAGAACCAATACAATCACAGTTCTGTGTTCGAACACAACATTATTCTCGACATCGAACATGTTGTATGCTTTGCAATGCTTTAACATAGACGATTTGTACCGAGAGAGCGAAAATTACTCTCCCAACGGATCTATGCGTGTGTCCAACACAATCATAGCAGTTTGCATATGTATTGTTGGCTAACCCTGTATTAAAGACAGTTTTCTCTCGTTCATATACAGAGGGCATGGAAATGTACGTAATTGGTTCAAGCCCTGCATAAAATCCATCAAACGATTAATTGTTCACAAACCCAGGGGTTACTGTTTTGAATATACCATTTTATGTCCAGCATGTCCACCAACCGCTAAGAGTTGTAACTACATCGTATTCGCGAACCTCAACAAAGTTCTTGTATACTAAACGATAACGAACGAACACCACAATTTTCATTAACGAACACACTACGATTACCGAATAAACCGAACACGACATTTCCGCACACACATACACTCGCCACGACAAAAAACGTCGAACTCACCATTTGACCACGAACCGAACTAAGGTATATTTGTTGCAAACAAAAGCTTTTATTTATTTCACAAGAAGGTTTGACAGACATGTTCGATAGGAATACTAAATTTATTTTGTTAATTTGTTTGCGAACACTGTGTGCATGGTAAAACAAAATCCATTGACTCATGAAAACCCACACACTTTTTACAACACATTTCCTATTCTTCATCATTTAAAAGTTTTCAGTTTTGATCTTTGAGTTATTTGTTAACTTATTTGTATATTTTTGTTGCCTTTTTTAATTTCTTATATCCGTGTACCGAAACCACAGCCGTTCTGAACTAAGCGCGCCGAAAGACTGATTTGTTGCGAAATTTGTTGGCTTGCATTTCTCCTTGAAGTTCTTAAAGTTGAGAGGGGAAGGAGATGACTAAATTAAAATCAAAATATCCTCTCATATTCGAATATTGCTGTTTCACACTAAGATCGAAAAGGGAGTGAGAATTTGGCAGGGATATTTCCCCTTCGATTGAACACGCACACACATGTATTTACAAATCTTAGAAAAGGAATATTTTGCTTTGTTTGACAATTTTTTCTTTGAAATGGTTTTTGTTTCAGAATTTGTTTTGTACTTTATTTTCAAAACCGAATGCACTGACTGTTTAATTTGACAATAAACCGACACTATTGCACTGTTCTTTTATTTTTTTGAAAGTTTTATGTTGTATTTTTAATACATTTCGGATACGATTGACCGGTGACCGAGGGAACACGTCCGTCCATTTTAATGCTCACCGACAAACTGATTAATTGATGTGGTTCCTCTTCCTAAGTCTACCTCAATTAGAAGAGATGGGTGGAAAGGAGATAAATGGATTAACGAAATTTCTCTCTGAGTATGGGAAGTGGGAAATAAAAACGTTTTGTTTTATCAGTGATGTCAATTTAGCGTTTTTCGTCAAGTAGACCATTTTGAGAACGTATATTAATAAAAAAGTAAAGTGATTGACGTGACGTGACGATTTATCAACGTCTAGCCGGAACGGCTGAAGCTAGAATCCGAAATTCAGGGTACTAGGGTTTTCCGGTGGGACTAAAACAATTAAAGTACAAAGATGTGCGCATTTTTAACATTATTTAATACTTTAAAACATTATTTAATAATATATAAACCAATTTAGGATTGTAATCAATAGAACTCTTAAATTTGAAATAAAGAATAAGGATTATTGTTTTTGTCCCTGTATGTAAGGGATAGATATACTTAAAGGGGTTTTCAAAATTTGGAAATTGATGAACACTATAAGTATCCAATAAAAAAGTACTAAAATGTACTAAATTTGGTACAATTTCGTAGCATGTTAACGGATAGAGCTATCATTTAAGCATGGATTTAAATATATAATTTCAAGGTATATATAATTTGGTTCCTATATAAGGAAAAGTACTATATTTAAAACTATATTTGGTACAATTTTTTAATTTGGAGGTACGGATGGAGCACGGTTATTGATCTACGTAGGTAATAACAGTTTATATATGGAAAAAAATTAACCATCGGAAAATACGTAGGATTCCACAAAATTGAGGTATGTAATTAAAAATTTTACAGCAATTTTATTGTACACATAATTAATGTGTCCGAAAAGTACTAAATCGTACTTTAATGGGTATAATTTGGATTTGTGTGATCAGATATAGCTGTAACACTGAACTTTGGTAATAAGATGACTAGTGCATTGCAGAATTAAGTTATGTAGGTAAAATTCGTACTTAATGGTACTAAATTTTGTACAATTTGAATTTTGGATGAATCAATAGGGCTGGAATCCTGGAATTGGGAAATATAATTTTTATTGGATTGTTTGGGGTGGGTAATTATGGATTTTAGGAATTTTAATAGAATTTATATTTGGGTGAACCGAAATTTTGTACAATTTAGATTTGGATGAACCGATCGTCTGAAATTCGGAAATATTATTTGTGTTGGATTGTTGAGGAAGATACCTAGGAAATGTATATAAATGTGCACTAATCGGTATAATTTGATAAATTTGATTACTTTTGGAGTGTATGAAGTTTTGGTATTAAGTACCAATGTGTACTAAATGGTACTAAAATTTGTTAAATTTATATTTGCGTGAACCGATGGGGCTGGAGTCCTGAAATTGAGGAACGTACTTACAGCAAATGTATACAAAATGGATTTAGTTTTACCGATAGAATTGAAAACGATACAGCGTATATAGAACTTTTTGGAAATTCGTACTTTGGATTTGGGAGAATTGATCGGACTGGAATCCAGAAATTTGGAATTAGTTTTTGAAATAAGTACTACAAGAGCGAACTGCACCAGTCTACGTTTTTTTCTTTATTATGGATTCATTCGATGGTCACTATAACTAAACGTATACTGCCAGAACATGAATATATGTAAATATTTATGACCATTTTGGGGTAATCTGGATCGTGGTTAACTATGTTCCCCAGTTCGTGATAAATGCCTTTGCGACCTTTATTTAGTTGAATATTAAACTATATAGGGGAGAAATCACAAACATAAGGGGGAACGTGCATCTATTGATGAAAATTTAATGAAAAGAACACTGTTTCTGCTGTTGGGTGTGGCCTTGAGACGTCAAACCTAGAAAATGTACCCTTAAAAGTCAAACATTGAGTAGCGTATTAAAAATATAGAACCTTTAGAACACCTAAATTCTAACCAGTGGTTGTACCATTATTTGAAGGATATACAAAAATTTGAATGATATATACCATTTTAAATACAAAACTTCCTACGAGTAATAACAATGTATTCTATATCTTAAATACTGCGAGTTCCATCGTGATTTCAGCAGAGAGGTATGCATAAATCGATATAGATTTTTTTTCTGTTCAAGAAAAAATTAATCCAAATTTACTCCTCCAATGAATATTCCATGTGTTAAAGACGGTGGATTTTTCAAAAATATATAAAATGTAATATAACAGTTAACAGCCGACTACTGGATAACTTATCCAACATCGATTTCGTGTCCAATAGTCAATTACCCAATAATAAAATAATTTAACAATCCCTTTAATTTGCGCAAAACTCAGTTATTGGCAACTCTAAGTAAATCCAATAGGACTTCTTATATTTTTCTAGTATTTAAGAATATAGTTATCTCTTTCTAAAAAGGTTAATGAATGTTCGAAAATAACTTCTTCCTTTAGTCTTCCGTGAGCTATTGTTACAAACGGACGTGATCGCGTGCGGAAATTGTGAAATGTGTTGTAAATTGTTTTGTTAGCAATAAAATAATATAAAAATGTAAACAAATGAGTAATTAAATATAATGAAAATATATCATATAAAATAAGTTTTTGAAGATCTAAAGTGTTTTGTAGAAGAATTGGAGAAAAATCTCATTTGTGTATTAATGTTAAAGAAATATGGCAAGGTATGTGTGTGATTGTTAACGCTTTCTTCTACGACGAAAAGTGCGCGTACGGTTTGCAAAAAATGTCGGTTGCCAGAAAATCGTTGAATCGGTGTAGCTCAAATGTGTATGTGTGTGTAGAATGCTGAAAAAGCTCGCTTGAAAATATGAAAAAATGGAATGTGGGTATTGTGGATTGTGTCTATCAACTTGTCCACAATCAAAGTGCTAAGTTATATTCGAATGTTTTTGATGTAGAATTTTTTGTAGAGTACAATGTAGATTAGGTGTGGTTTATGGATAGGGTTTGTTTAATAAACCACAGTAATTATGGTGAATGCCCCAAAGGTCTTAATGATCAAAATAAAACACCATTTGCCAGTTATATTATTATACAAAAGATGTCGCCCAAATATAACAATTTAAGCAGGCTGATGTTTTGCAGGTAACCCAATTCATGAAGAAAAAACTTTATTTATATCATATCAAATATGTATACCCTTCACCACACTGTGGTACAGGGTATTATGGTTTTCTGCGTATGTTTGTAACAGGCAAAAAGAAACGAGATAGACACATGGTTCCTTTTGAGAATGAGCATAGAATCACTTTCTGAGTCGATTTATACATGTCCGTCAGTCCGTCTGTAGATGTAAACAAAGTACAGGTCGCATTTATGATCCGAATTGGAAGAAATTTGGCACAAGTCACTTATTTGGCCCAAGGACGAACGCTATTGAAATTGGTGAAAATCGGTTCAAATTTAGATATAGCTCCCATATATATTTTCGTCCGATATAGGCACAAAAGTCCCTACATATCTCTCGATTTGCACGACATTTGGCGTAGCGTACTGAATTAGGTCCAGAATGGTGTGTGCTAAGTTTCATGAAAATCGGTTCAAATTTAGATATAGCTCCCATATATAGTTTTGTCCGATTTTATGTAAATGGTGCAATAAAGTCCCTATAAACTTCGATTTGCACGAAATTTGGCATACAGTACTGAATTAACCCTAGAATGATGTGTGTTAAATTTCGACAAAATCGGGTAAGATTTAGATATATCTCACATATATATTTTCATCCGATTTTAGGTAAATGGGCACCAAAGTCCCATATATCTTTCGATTTGCACGAAATTTGGCATAGCGTACTGAATCAAGTCTAGAACGATGTGTGTTAAATTTCTTTAAAATCGGTTCAGTTTTCGATATAGCCCTCATATATCTTTTCGTCCGATTTTATGTAAATGGTGCACCAAAGTCCCTATATAACTTTCGATTTGGACAAAATTTGGCATAGCGTACTGAATCAAGTCTAGAACGACGTGTGCTTGATTTGGTGAAAATCGGTTCAGATTCGGATATAGCTCCTATATATATTTTCGTCCGATTTTAGGTAAATAGTGCACCAAAGTCCCTATATACCATTCGATTTGCACGAAATTTGGTACAGCGTAATTAATTGAGTCTAGAATGATGTGTAGTAAATTTCGTGTATATCGGTACAGATTTAGATATAGCTCCCATATATCTTTTCGTCCGATTTTATGTAAATGTTGCATCAAAGTCCCTATATAACTTTCCATTTCGACGAAATTTGGCATAGTGTACTGAGTTAAGTCTAGAATGGTGCGTAGTAAGTTTCGTGTAAATCGGTTCAGATTTAGATATAGCTCCCAAATATATTCTGGCCCGATTTAATGTCAATGGTGCATCAAAGTCCCTATATATCTTTCGATTTGGACAAAATTTGGCATAGCGTACTGAATTGAGTCTAGAATGATATGTGTCGGGCAGTAATTTTTGAGATGTAGCTCCCATATATTTCTGCCCGATTTATTTTTATTTCCTAATTTTGCACGAAATTTGGCTTAGCGTACTGATTTAAGTCTAGAATGATGTATGTAAAAGTTTGATGAAAATTGTCCGATTTTAAGACTCAAAGTTAGGTCGATTGCCACACATCCAATTTCATGTTAGTGGCCCTTCTGTTTAGATGCATTTTTAAATATACCCATAATGGTGAAGGGTATCATATTGTCGGCCCCGTCCCACTTTGCTACTTTCCTTACTGGTTTAAAAATATGCTTTTAAAAGTATTGCCGGAAGAACTGCCTAATGGTTTGAATAAAAAACACGACATATTTTGTGTTCAAGTATTTAAATCAATACTGTAATGTATTTATTTCATTTTCAAAATAGAAATATTAAATTATTTACATCGTTTCTCTTTTTTCACGGTTTGCTGTTTACTTGGTTGTGTCATGGTATAAAATAAATAATAACTTACAAAATAGTACAACTTAAAAACTATTTTTGGCACTGGACAACATTTTTTAATAATTATGATTACTAAAACTTAAAATTTATAAATACCTATAACAAAGAATAGGAAAATTAAACATAAATAACAAAAAAATAATAAAAATTCAATACTTTAAGGATTTGTTTTTAAGCAGTTAAAATTCAATTAGGAATTTAACTTTCGTTCGCAGCACAGTATTTTGTGGGCGTTTTGTGACTGTCCTATAAATGCGTTGATTGGACTTTATTGCGATTCAGCTGCAGTAAACGCAGACGTTCTTTGCCGGGGAAGAAACTACGTTGAGGTAAATTTAAGCCTCGTTTGGCCATGCGGAAGGTAAAATCGGGCAGTAGACAGGCCACTGTTGTCAATATGGTAAATAGCCATACGGGAATGGAGCTGAGCAGTTTGTTGTAGGCCCAATAGATATCGGTGTCGTATTGGCTGTAAAAAATCAGATAATAAAATATTGGTTTTTGAATCTACATTAAAAAAATACTTACAAATTAATCACATTATATATGACGGTGGTTATCATAAATGCCAATATCGAACCAATTATTGTGACAATATACCAATAACTTAAATATTTCGATTCCAGCCATAGCTTCAAATTGCCCACAATCACCACCAGTTGTATAAGCAATGTTCCGAAACATGAAAACTCAGCCGTTTGTCCAACATTTAGGATAACATCATTGGTGGAGAATATAAAGAAGGCAAAGTAGAAACAGATTAGGGTATGATAGACAGCATACAATGTCCAGGCAAGGAAGAAGGGCCACTGCAATTGCTTATTGCCAGTGTTTTTCTTATACAGCTCAGGTTCCCTAGAACAAAAAATAAATAATATGTTTATGTTAAAAGTAAGCCATAAAAAATATGCTTATAAATCCACGCCTATAAGTAGGCTATGAAAAAATATGTTTAAAAATCCACGCCTATAAATAGGCCATGATAAAATATGTTTAAAAATCCACGCCTATAAATAGGCCATGATAAAATATGTTTAAAAATCCTCGCCTATAAGTAAGCCATAAAAAATATGTTTAAAAATCCACGCCTATAAGTATGTTTTAAAATCCACGCCTATAAGTATGTTTTAAAATCCACGCCTATAAGTATGTTTTAAAATCCACGCCTATAAGTATGTTTTAAAATCCACGCCTATAAGCATGTTTTAAAATACACGCCTATAAAATAAGTAGGCCATGAAAACAATATGTTTAAAAATCTACGCCTATAAGTAGGCCATGAAAACAATATGTTTAAAAATCTACGCCTATAAGTAGGCCATGAAAACAATATGTTTAAATATCTACGCCTATAAGTAGGCCATGAAAACAATATGTTTAAAAATCTACGCCTATAAGTAGGCCATGAAAACAATATGTTTAAAAATCTACGACTATAAGTAGGCCATGAAAACAATATGTTTAAAAATCCACGCCTATAAGTAGGCCATGAAAAATATGTTTAAAAATCCACGCCTATAAGTAGGCCATGAAAAATATGTTTAAAAATCCATGCCGATAAGTTGGCCATGAAAAAAATATGTTTAAAAATCCACGCCTATAAGTAGGCCATGAAAAAATATGTTTAAAAATCCACGCCTTTATATAGGCCATGAAAAAAAATCTTAAAAGTCCACGCTTAGGGACATGCTATAATTCAATATTTTTAAAAACCGACGCCTATGGATAGGCAATGAAAAATATGTATGAGAAAAATAAACTTACCTCATCAGCGTCTCCTCCGTATATGGTTTCTCCGTTAATGATATAAAGAAAATCGGCAATGATGTATATATCACATTGTACAGGGTCAGGAATAATGAATCGTATACCGATGATGATGAGAACAGTGTATGAAATTGGAATAGGAACATAATACCCATAAAGAATATATTCTTATAGAAAAAGTACAGCACCAACAAGGACAATCTTGTAGTATGATAATGACCATGAACCAGTAATAATCGTTTCAGCATATTGAATTTGGCAAAAGCAAAATCTGCACATCGAGCTGCCTGCCGACCTTCTTTACCCATAATACCGATGCCAACATGAGCCTCTTGTATCATACTAACATCGTTGGCCCCATCACCAATCGCCGCAGTATTGAAATTCTGCTTTGCCGTCTTTATCAGCGATACAACTTCACTCTTTTGCAGAGGGCTAAGACGACAACACAGCACGGCAGTACATTTGATGGCTACATCACGGAATTCATCTGGTGTTTCATTGAGGGCCACTGTTAAACTTTTGCCATCAATCAAGAGAGCACATTGTCGACCCATACCGAAAATTATTTCACGATCCAGGGCGTTTAAATGCAACAGCATATCCTCTTTGCGTGTACACTCGATTATGAAGTACTTGAAAGCATTCTGGGGAATATGGCCGCAGGAGAGGGCAATATTTAAAGCAGTCTCCACCTTGTCTCCCGTTAGAACCCAAATTTTAATGCCAGCCCTTTGTAGAGATACCAACGTGTCGGCCACATCATCCTGCAGGGCATCTTCAACGGCCGTTGCGCCCAATAGATCCATATCTACACAAATAGAGAGTTAGAGAAAATTAAAATTAATAAGATAGACCACGATAGGCCACGAAAAAATATGTTTAAAAACTCCAAGCCTAATGATAGGCATTGAAAAAATATGTTTAAAAACTCCAAGCCTAATGATAGGCAATGAAAAAATCTGTTTAAAAACTCCACGCCTAGTGATAGGCAATGAAAAAATATGTTTAAAAACTCCAAGCCTAATGATAGGCAATGAAAAAATGTGTTTAAAAACTCCAAGTCTAATTATAGGCTATGAAAAAATATATTTAAAAACTTCACGCCTAATGATAGGCTATGAAAAAATATGTTTAAAAACTCCACGCATATTGATAGGCCATGAAAATTATTTTTGAAAACTCCACGCCTATTGTCAGGCAAAGAAAATTATTTTTAAGAAAATCCAAGCCCATTGATAGGTAATGAAAACATATTTTAAAAATTTTGTTTTTTTACTTACTGCTTTCAATTTTCGCATAACATTTCTCGCTCAACTCTTTGCGATTTTCCAACGAACTGTTAGCTTCATTCAATTCTTCCAAAAATTGCTTATACTCCTCCTCATCAATTCTCCGCCGAGCAATGGCCAATGTTCTCAGACCCAATCGGGCAAAATCACTTATATGAGCATCCGTTTTGGTAACCATATCCGCCGATTGATTATTACACAAGGGAAATACATAGCTTTCCGCACCCTTTGTATAAATCCATTTAACATTATTTTCATCTTTTATTATAACACTCATACGTTTACGATCGGAAGTGAATTCCAGGACATGTAGACGATCGAAGCTCATGTCGTTTACTTTACCCACACTAAATGGGCGACTGTAGTCCATATGTGGTGGGACAACACGAATTTTCAAAATTTCATCATCATCACCCAAATAGACTAAACCCAAATGGGCACAGGCTTCGACAAGGGCCTTTTCGTCGGGACTAGAGGCTTGGTAATCCAGTGTGCTGAAATGAGGAAAATGTTAAATAATTTAGATTTCGTTTAAAGCCTAGGCAAACTTACTGTACAACTTGTTCGATTTCATTTTTCCTCCTTTGTGACTCGGCTCTGATTAGAATGGTAGGTTGCCGTTGGAAACTGGGTGCCGCATACGATTCACGTGATGCTGTACTGGGAGTGCGATAAATGACGCCGGGAGAAACTGAAATAAAATGAACATTTTATTATACATTTCCAAGTTTTACAAGAAGAGGGTCTGGCTCTTCCAAGTTCGCACAGAAATCTGTTAGAGCCCTGAGTTCTTTGGGCAGACTCAGAAAAGACATTTCTTAGATAGGTTATCTCTTTATTTAAGACCCAGAGTTTCCTGTGGGTGCTTAAGTACCCCCACGCGAATTGTCGTTGTGCAAACAATTTTTAAGTGCAACCTACCTGGTTGTGTTATATACGCTCCGGGTGCTCCATATGATTGTGAACGCCTATGTCCTATTGCACCACCTGTACCAATCGCTTTGGCGCCAGCACCATTACCCACCCCACCATATTCGGGTAAATCCATTTCTGAGGTAGAACGTTTAAATTGCATTGACAGCGGCCGTCCAGTGGGTATACTCTGTAGCGATGATGGAAATATAACTGGCCTTTCACCACCCGCTACACCACCACCACCTCCCACTCCATTAACCATTTCAAAACCCTGAGGTGGTACAGACATTGGATGAATTCGGGTGTGTGGTGTGGCTCTGGCGAAATTGGGACTTCTCTTAACAATGTGTGGACGTTTACGTCTCTCCACCTTTTCACCACCATCATCCAGTAGGGGATTAACATCCGATGTTGTTTGACCATTAACCGGAGTTGATATTACCACAGATGGTACACCATTGGGATCTGTGGACAGGGATGTTTCCAAGGCATTAACATCTGATTGTTGACTAGAATTGTGACTTTCTTCGGTGATATCGGATATGGAATATTTATTTGCCAATGGAGTTGGTGTTTGTGGTGCGGTTGGGGTGTTGGCTTCACTTTCAATGGGTTTTAGCTTTTCACCTTCCCCGCTGCCGTTACTGTTCATATCTCCAGCCACTTGTACCGTGTGGCAAATGGCCAAGGCTTGGAAGAAGTTTTTCTGATCTTTCTGGAAATAAAAAATGAGGTTATTGGGAATGATGAGAGACTGTAAAAAGAAAATAGGAAAAGAGTCGTTTTATACCCTTCATCATAAGGTCGGCATACAAAAAATATTTAAAAAAATCCACGCCCATAGATAGATCATGAAAAAATATTTAAAAAAATCCACGCCCATAGATAGATCATGAAAAAATATTTAAAAAAATCCACGCGCATAGATAGATCATGAAAAAATATTTAAAAAAATCCACGCCCATAGATAGATCATGAAAAAATATTTAAAAAAATCCACGCCCATAGATAGATCATGAAAAAATATTTAAAAAAATCCACGCCCATAGATAGATCATGAAAAAAATATTTAAAGAAATCCACGCCCATAGATAGACCATAAAAAAATATTTAAAGAAATCCACGCCTATAGATAGACAAGAAAAAATATTTTTTTAAAAATCCACGCCCATAGATAAATCATGAAAAAATATTTAAAAAAATCCACCCCCATAGATAAATCATGAAAAAATATTTAAAAAAATCCACGCCCATAGATAGACTATGAAAAAATATTTAAAGAAATCCACGCCTATAGATAGACAAGAAAAAATATGTTATTAAAAATCCACGCCGATAGATAGACCATGAAAAAATATTTAAAGAAATCCACGCCTATACATAGACAAGAAAAAATATTTAAATAAATCCACGCCTATAGATATACAAGAAAAATATGTTATTAAAAATCCACGTCTATGATAGACCATGAACAAATATTTTTGTGAAAATCCTCGCCTGTAAGTAGACCATGAAAACATATTTTTTAAAGCCACGCCTATAAGTAGATCATGAAAAGTATTTTTTTAAAAATCCACGCCTGTAGGTAGACCATAAAAGATATGTTTTTGAAATTCATGAAAAGTATTTTTTTTTAAATCCACGCCTATAAGTAGACCATGAAAAGTATTTTTTTTTAAATCCACGCCTATAAGTAGACCATGAAAAGTATTTTTTTTTAAATCCACGCCTATAAGTAGACCATGAAAAGTATTTTTTAAAAATCCACGCCTGTAGACCATAAAAAATATTTTTTTGAAATCCACGCCTATTTATAGGCCATGAAAACTTCAACAACTTATCGGAATGCCAAAATGTAATATATTTTGATGGAGGGTTAGTAGTATACTCACATTAAATTTATTAATATCAATTTGATATGCGGAATTCTCCTCCTGCAATCGGGTCTTTTTATAAATAAATTTCCTCCCCGCTATGGAGCATTGTTGGAAAATCATTTCATTTTTGGTGAGGGTACCCGTTTTATCCGAAAACAAAATATTTATTTGACCCAATTCTTCATTTAAATTTGAGGTATTTACAATACACGGCTGATCGGTATTCTCATCATACAGCTGGGTATCCCATTCCATGAAGAGGCCACCCAATACACGATGCATTTCAATTGTGACATACAATGAGATGGGTATCAAATAATTGAATAAAATCAAAAACGAAAGATAATCCTGCAGGAATTGCTTGACACTATAACTATCGGCCGGCGGACCCAAATATGCCAAGTTAGGTATCACAAACAACTCCTCATAACGTTTCAAAAAATACAGAACAGTTACAATCACAATCATAGCAATGAGAATGAATATCAAAAAACGATTGATATACATTTCACTGGATGCAGATTTGTTGCGGGTTAGTCTGGAGTTCAATTGCAACTTCGTGGTCATACCCGTGTAGACGGCACAGCCAATTACACATTCGGTGTTTTTGACACGAGAGCCACGCAGCAAAACATTTTCTGCTGTCAGAGGTAGTACCTTACCCTCACCACCTGCCAATTCTATTTTACCATTAAAACTATATAAATCAGTCTTGGGGCTTTCACATTCTATAACACCCAATTTGTGTAGTTGATCCAGATCGACCAGGGGTAGATCACGCGGCACCATCAACGTTTTCAAATTTGATTCACCATCCAAATTGGCCGTGGTTATAAAACATTTGCCATGTGGATCTGAGGATCGTATGAGCACCAAATCACAGGGTACATCGCAGTCACGTTCCACCACCACAAGGTCGCCAGGGGCCACATACTGGGATTCTATGTGCTGTTCCACACCATCTCGTATTACGGTTACTACAAAAAAGACCAATAATGTTATTAAAAAATTTTTAAAATTGAATTCTCACTCCTCTCACCTGGCGAACAATTGACAATATTATCGGTTTTATATCTCAAAATATCTTCATAGCCTTGTTTAGCTGCCGTCACTGCAATTACAAAAACTAACGGCAATAGTGATGTCATTGGTGATACGGGACTGTCTGCAAAAATAAAACACAACAAAAAATATATTTAATGAAAAAATAAATAAAATTAAACAATTTTATCAATGAATTCATCAAAGAAATAAAAACCCGTCAAACGTTTAAATCCACACACACACAAAAGTGCACGTGTTCACACAATGGCATATTTCTTTATGAGACTTTTTAATATTCACATTGAAATATTTGAGGGTATTGTTTGAAAGAAAGTATGTTTTGTTTGTCTTTTTTTATGGGTGGGTGGGATTGGCTCCTCTTATAGATAAGTATCTAATTGTTATATCCATACCTAAGAGGCACAGTGATACTGAATGATTGTTTTGCTAACCGAAACCTCTATCATTTGGTATCGCTCAGCTTTTCTACCCGCCAAACATAAATTGTTCTACCCTCCACCATGCGTTATGAAATCAAAATTCCTCAATTCGATAGGGACCTTTATATTGGGGTTATTTAATTGCTCTTAAAAAATTAAATATCAAATTACAGAAACTCAGATTAAAAGCCTGGAACTATATATGGGTTATGCCAGAAGATGGAGCTATATGGAAAGCTTTTTATGAAGATGTTGTTTAATTTAGATTTGTATACAAATACTACTTGTATTGGCCTAATTATTCTTTGAAATGTAAGCGCTACGGCTTATTGAAACCTTGGGTTAGCGCCTTTCTTTGCCGCCTACTTTAGTCATCGATGAGCATCACACTGTCAATCGGACAAATAACACGCATATAGTTGCGCATAAGCACATCGCTGCGAAAAGAAAACTATTGTATTTTTTCTTTACTTTCACGGCTCTATTTCACCCTTACTCATTCGATGGCTTGACTCCCATGGGCGGTGTCCCGCTAAACAGGTGGTTTACACAATTCAAGACACCATAATGCTAAATTGTAGTTCCTTTGATGGGAAAATTTGGCTAAGACCTTCAAAATGCCGAAAATGGGCCGGAATATTATATACAGGCTATGTCAAAATATGGACCTACAGAAAATTGTAACCTGCGAAATAGGGAAATTGGAGCCGGACCATGGTATGAAGCCAATGTAATAGCATGAACCTTTATCGAACATTTGCATTTTTTCTAGCAGGTGAAGAGAAACATCTGTAAAGATTACTGACTGATAGTCTTGGATATTCTGCTCGAAGATCAGTTTTTTCTCCTGATACTTAGCATAGAGCTCCCATCGTACTCTATTAGTTCTTGCGTTAGTTTCGTTAATCAATTTATTGCTGCCATCTAGTGTTGCCTAGAAGCAACGCCTCCTTGAATTTTTCGGTGGTTGGTGTCCTAGCTTATTTAGTGTTGTCATTTTCCACTGGGTGACGATATCCCCTTGACATGATATTTTCTGTTATACTTATGTATCCATCAGTGCATCGTGAATCGAAAACTTTCTACAAAGGTCTATTTCACCCTCCAAGATCATGTAATTCCAAATGTCAGCTACTTCTCTGGAAAATATAGGTAAAAATGCGGCCATACTTTTATAAGGATGCTATGTCAGTACTTTTTCCGATATTGAAAATTTTCAACATATATGTTCTTAGCCCTCCAAGAACGCGTAATACCAAATTGCAGCCCCTTTGGAGGGAAATTGTAGCTACGATCTTCAAAATAACGAAAATGAGGCCGAATTTTATGTGAAGGCTATATCAAAATTTGCATCTAAAATCTCTAAAAATCCATAATACAAAGTAAAACAATTTCGGTAGAAAAATATGTTTAAAATCTAAAATAGGCCGGAATCTTTATATCGGGAGCTAGGTCAAAATATGAACCCATATGGAAAATTTTCCGCTAAGATGTTCTTAACACTACAATAATTCGAAATGTCCTTCGGTGGGAAAATGGAGTATATAAATTTCAAAGCACTGAACATTTATTTTTACAACGTAAAATTCTACTTCTCTGAAGATGACTGCCTGATAATCTTGAAATTCTGCTTGATGGACTTTTTTCTCCTTATACAGAGCATAGGCCTCCGATTTTACTCGATTATGAGTTGCGTTAGTTTCGTTAATCATTATTCGTACATAATACAGCTAAGAATATGGTAGGTCTGCTGAAGCATGTCCTAGTTTATGTGACTGCCATCTACCGTTGCCTAGAAACAACGTATCCTTGAATTTTTAAATGTGGTTAGGGCCTTTGATTATTTTGTGTTGCCATTTTCCACTGGATGGCGCTATCTCTTGACATCATATCCTCTGCTATCTTTATATATTGGTCATAGTATCCGTAAGATAAAAAATATTTCAGACCAAATGCCGGCAAAAAGGGGCGAAAATCAGACCAACATTTCAAATTTAAACCCTATTGAGAATTTATTTGGTTTTCGGACCAAATTTGGTCCGAAATATCGAAATTGGCAACATTGGTGTTGATGCCGATGTCTTTTAGTACGTTTTTTAAACCCCCATAGGTACATTCAACCTTTAACTTCACATGGCCGACATTGGCCGATCTGCGTCGATGTTGAATATCGGAGTCGAATGAACCACGAGCTTTACTATCTATACGCGGACATCGACATAGTCAGTCGTTCCAAGCTGCAGCGACTACGGTGGCTAGGCCATGTTGTGCGAATGAATAAGAATGTCCCAGCTCAAAAGGCATATAAAAGTGAAGCAGCTAATGGTTCACGTATAAGGGGAAGGCCAAGAATTAGATGGAAAGATCAATATGTACGGTTGAGATAAGAAGAAGGTCTTGGTTAGAGCTCTACATTTTACGAACGAACTAGTTCAAAAGAACGATTCACTGATGAGAGCAAATGAACTAGGTGTTAGAAAGTCGTTCTTTTTAGTTCATTAAAAGAGCGAGCGAGAATAATAGTTCATTTTAGTTCAAATGTGAGAACTTTAGATTTAAATTCCATATAAGAGGACAACAGGTTAGGTCCCACTGTGGGAAAACGGCGGGGCCTAATAAATTATGTTGGTTACATTTTGACAAAGGGCATCGAAAATGCTTCTAGGCCAAATTTTTCCCGAAGCTCTGTGGCTTTTCTTAGACCCACAGTGGCCATATTTAAATTCCATATAAGGGGACAATAGGTTAGGTCCCACTCTGGGAAAACGGCGGGGCCTGGAATATTGTGGTATGCATTTCCGAAAAGGGCATCGAAAATGCTTCTGGGCCAAATTTTTCCCGAAGCTCTGTGGCTTTTCTTAGACCCACAGTGGCCAGATTTAAATTCCATATAAGGGGACAATAGGTTAGGTCCCATACAATGCAATGTTGGAAAACGTAAAAATAAATATTGTGAAATAAATTTAAATTTATTTTCACGAACATGAAATATAGGTCTTTAGTAAACATGCTTTGGAATGTCCGATATCCACAGTTTTGTTTTATGATGTTTTGCATTTTAAAGGTAACTTCATAATGCCTCTTTCATAGAAGTCCTGCCATATATTTGCAAAAAACTCTAGTGGTCGAGTTTTACAATCCTACCCTTATTGTAGACCCTGAACTTGTGTAATATTTCAAACCTATGTTTTATTGAATTTTTATATTTTATTTCCCAATTTTGAAATTCGTTCAAGTGGAGTTTTAAAATATTGGGTTGTGTTCAGGAACACACGGTGTTTTTTACATTTTATACATACACATCCCCTCAGAATGTGAGTGTGTTACAGAAATGCCGATTACTATATTAATAAATGGAGTATTATAAGTTGATTATAATATGATCGCATAATTTATAATTCATATACATATCTAGAACCTCTACAACAATTCATTCAAAAACATTTTGGGTAAAAACAAATTAACAAACTTCTTGTACTCCAACCTACTACTCGCGATGCTAATTTAAATAATAATGAATTTATTAAAATAAAAAGACAGCACTTATGCAATGTGCTTGCTTCAAGTGGCAAAAAACAAGTGCTCTCCACTACTTCAGGTTAACACTTGTGCCGACATTGCCGGGTAATATTCAACACAACTTTTTTTCCTGTTCTTCAAATTAAATTTGCACTTAAATGTAAACTTTTTTTGTCTTTATGAAGTGAACACAGAAAACAAAAATCCGTCAACTTGTATTCATTGAACCATTTGCAAAGTTCCCTTGTCATTGCCTTGACCGTGAATTGTTCACAGTGCAGTAAAAAATAAAATACAATCAACTCTATAAAAACAATATGAGGAATACAACACTAAGGCTTGGCGAAAAAGTTTTCCGTTTAGATAGTTAAAGTAAAACAAAAAACAATCTTAATTGACACTTATGTGTCGAACTATTAAACCTCATATGAGTAGAATGGGTTAATGAACCGTATAAGGGTAAAACATAACTGTATTCTTATGTGAAATGCAAATTAACCATATCTATATAAAGGTTATACAGGTCTTTACACCTTGTCTTCCGATAAAAAGTTCACAAGTACCTGTGGAACCAATACAAAATCTTATTTCCGTAATAAATAATAATAAAGGACAATTATGCCCTCAGTTTCAAGACTATATTTTGAGAAGATCGAAAAAATCGGTCGGAGGCTTGGTATCGCTATTTAGAGGCTATACAAAAATGTGGATCGATATATCCCAATTATAATACCAAACATTCTAGGAATACTAGCAATGTCTGTGCAAAATTTCTGAGCTCTGCCTTAAATATTGCGAGCTTTATCGTGATTTCAGCAGACGTACATGCCCTCGTAGTATGCTGACGCACATTCGCATATCGACATAGAAATTTATTCTGATTGCTAATATATATTTCGAGGTATTGCAATAATTTTACCCGGTCAAAAAGACTTTGGGTTGAGACGAGAGGTTGCATCGTCAAGCTGCTCAATCATTTGTCTTCTCCAGTTCTTTTTCTTTTTAAATTTCTTCAATGACTACAGGGAAATAAATTATGGCGTACTACGATTCACAACTAATGGTTCTATGTTGCTCAAGCAGGACAGAACCCACTTGAACCGTTTGAAAAAAACACGCTATTTACTTCGAAGTAGAGTTATGTCGCTCCCGAACGAAATATATCGAACAAAGAACGATCGCTACTAGGTCCGACTAGTTCCTTTTTATCCAATCCAAATGAACGGGCGTGTCCTGTAAGATCCAATCCGGCGATCGAAATTGAATAAACAGTCGCACTTTGATGTTAGTAGTGTTTGTTTCATATATTATATGAATAGTGTTCAGAAAGCGTTGCCAATGTCCGGATTTCTGCATTTTATGAATGCAATTCATAAAACGTTAAATACTGGTTACTTGTCAGAGAGGGCGAAAATAAGGTTTAGAGTGTGTTCATAATAACCTGCAGGAGGTTAGACAAGGTATGAACACAGAAAAAATATTTCGTACATATATTATATGAATAGTGTTCAGAAAGTGTTGATAATGTCCGGATTTCTGCATTTTATGAATGCAATTCATAAAATTTTAAATCCGTAGTGGTGGCGGATTTTCTTCGTCACAGAAAGTGTTTGTAGTTTTTATTTATATTTTCTATTTATACCTTGCACCACACTGTGGTACAGAGTATTATGTCTTTGTGCATATGTTTGTAAGAAGCAAAAGGAAACGAGACAGACCCGTGGTATTTTTTTGAGAATACACGTAGAATCACTTTGTGAGTCGATTTATGCATGTTCGTCCGTCCGTCTGTAGATGTTAAATTGTAAACAAAGTACAGGAAGCATTTTTGATCCGATTTGGATGAAATTTAGCACAAGTCACTTCTTTGGCCCAAGGACGAACCCTATTGAAATTTATGAAAATCGGATCAGATTTAGATATAGCTCCCGTATATTGTTTCGTCCGATTTTATGTAAATGGTGCACCAAATTCCTTATATATCTTTCGATTTGCACGAAATTTTGGATAGTGTACTGAATTGAGTCTTGAATTACGTATGTTAAGTTTTGAAAAAAATCGGGTCAGATTTAGATATAGCTCCCATATATATTTTCGTTCGATTTAAGGTAAATGGGGCACCACAGTCCCTATGTATGATTCAATTTGCACTAAATTTATAGCGTACTGAATTAGGTCCAGAATGATGTGTGGTGCTAAGTTTCGTGAAAATCGGTTCAGTTATAGATGTAGCTCCCATATATATTTTCGTCCGATTTTATGTAAATGGTGTACCAAAGTCCTTATATTTCCCTTAATTTGCATTCTTTCGATATTAAATAAATGGTACACTAAAGACCCATAGCTAGGCCGATTGACACAACGTTCTGAAATTAATATAAATTAATCTCTGGCAAAGTTTCCTTGAAATCGGTTCAGATTTAGATATAGCATAGCTTCTATATATAATTTCGACCCATTCATGTTTATTGTACAACAAATAATCAATGGGTGTCTGATTTAAATAAAATGTTTAACAGTGATTCATACCAAATATCGTGTGTAAAGTTTGCTTTAAATCTATTTACAAAATTTAGAATAGGTTGCAGAATGGCATGTGTTGGGATTGATGTTAGTCGGTTTTTAAATAGACAAAGATCACATGTTTAAGTTCGTTAAATTTCTTGACAATGTTCCTTCGAAAAAGCGACGTCTGTTAGGATACATATGTAGAAGGTGAATTTGGTATTTATATCGAAATACTTTGGAAAATGCATATGCGAATTTTATAGGATCGATGCAAAGGTCGCTAACAGTGTCTGAAATAAAGAAACAATGAAATGCAAAACTAACCACACAACCGAGTGGAGTGGAGAGAAAAGAAGGAGTAGTCACACGGTTGCAAAACTAACAACCACCAAAAGAGGGGAGAAGCGGAGCACGATACCAAAACAGAACATAGCCGAACAATAAATGGTAATGGATTTTGTCCTTGTAATTAATACATTTTTGTATCAAAAGAGAGAGAGAGAGAGAGAGAGAGGAAAAGAGGGCGCAAACAGTGGAAAAGTAGAGCGAAGTATGAAAATGGTTTTGATATTAATAAAATTTTTACATGTTTTGAAAAAAATAGTGACTTTCTCATGATTTCATTTTAATTTGCAATATAGAAAAAAAAATTATGAAAATAATAATTTAATTTTTTTGTGCATAAGATATTACCCCAATAGGAACACTCAAATACACCATTTAAGATTTCTTGACATTTGACCTATCTGCCAAAAAAAATATTTTGTTTCAAAACTTGCAATTTGTTTTTTTTTTTAATTCCCCAATTGTCTATGGTCATGATTAACGGTAATTATCTACAATTAATGCTTGTTTTTGCCCCTCTATCTTCATTTATCGTGGGATAATATTTTTGAATGTCGCCTAAATTTTCGATTTCAAATTCATTTAAATTCATTATTTTGCTAACAGTGTCGTGTTATACAACTGTCATTAAACATTGTACGTGGACATGCAATTAAAATGCGATTTGAAATACAATGTTTCATTGCCATCAGGGTTTTTTTTTCATTAAAATTCCCAGATGACCCGCAGATGTTGGAATTGTGCTGACATTTTCATAGGGGGGAATTTCATATTGCAAATATTGAATAGACTCCAATTTACTTATTTGTAGGTCAGAACCAATTTTCTAAAAATATTTAATTTGGTCAAAATAAAAAAATAAAATTTTCTTTAAAATAACCTTGAAATACAAATTTTCAAATTTTAATTTGTCCAAATGCAACAACATTTTGCATGTGTGCCATCCATCCATCCATTGTTCGTTCATTCGTTCTCTGTCATCATGAATAAATCTATCTATTGACACTTTCCTTTTGAGCAACAATTTAGTAGAGAGAAACAAAAGTTCATTCAATTTCAAATAATAGTTTAATTGAAATGAATAGATTGACAAACATTCCATTCAATCAATACCTCAATAAATACATTGTTGATAGTTTCCTACTGCGTCAACATAGTCAAATTATTTTTTCTATATAATTTTTTTTTCCTCATTCGTTTCCCTTTCATAGTGCGGTACTGATGATGATGATAACAAACACACGAATGCGATTTTTTATTACCTTAGCACTTTAGATTTAAATTAATTAAAAATATTTACTTTTCATTGAACACTTAACTTATCAAAATCAAGGCGAAAAAGTAGATAATAAAAGTTAATAGAAAAAATATTTATTAAAAATCAAAGTATTTTTAGAAATATTGGTCAGCGGTGGATTTTAGGGGAAGAACTTGAGAATTCTAAAATAAAACAAAACCAACACTTATAACTAAAATAAACAGGTGTATTTCGGGGCCTGAGTAAAGATCAGTATTTTACTGTTATTTTCCAAGATGAAAATTTATTATTTAGATATTGGTGAAACTATCGCCACCTGTCAAAGAGGATACTTAAGTCCGCATACGCTTATTGGGTTCCCTAATAAATTTTATCACACCCAATTACATTTAAGTTTAAATATATTAAGTATTATATTTAAAAAATATCGGTTGTGTCCCCATTTTTTTTTTTTTAATTTTGTGTACTCAATTTAAATTCATATTAAAAAAAATAAACACCAAATACTCACCAATTAGCAATGATATAATTGTCATAACTAAAAAATAAAAATTCGCTATTCGACGAAACTGCTCGAGTAGATTTTGTGGCAGAAATGTTATGAATGTGTATTTCGTTGATTTAATACGATTCAATTTTTGTTTTCGTTTTTTCTTCTTGACCTCCTCATCGCCGCCAATTTTTATTTGCAGCCAATCATTGATGGTGCTGACACGCGAACCCTGCAATTGACAAAAATATAAATAATGTTGAGAATTTTTTTCCAAATAAATAAATTAATATAATTAAAGTTATTATAGCGTTAATGACAATATTATAAAATTAATTTGTATGGCTTGTTAGCTTTAATAAACTGTGACACATTTTTAATTTATCTTAAACAAATAATCATAGAAGGCATATTTTAGACGTTAGAAAATGGATATCTCTAGGAGTATAAGACATATTTTTCTGAAACAGAAAACCTCCAGAATATTTTCTTACTACATGAAACCTCGAGTGTGTGGAAAATATTATATTTTTGCAAGTCCGGAGATGGGGCCCATTGGTCCACTCCTTTTGGTACCTCCCCCACAAATTGTCAAAATTAGAGCAGTGGGTTTATGAAATAAATAAATAAGGTTCTGAAACTCGTTTTTTGGAAAACATTATATTTATGAGTTTTATATGCGAAATTTTTTATTATTTTCAAATTACTGGAGCATGCAACAGCTGATGACTACAATTTGGCTAGAGGAATGCATGCCCATTGATTGGAACCTCAGCATACGGTGTCCCGTGCATAAAAAAGGTGATAAGACGAAATGTGTCAACTATAGAGGAATAAGTATCCTTCCCATCGCATATAAAGTGCTATACAGTGTGCTGTGTGAACGACTTAAGATAATTACCAATGACATTATTGGACCATACAAATGCGGCTTCAGGCATGGCAAGTTCACCAGTGACCTGATTTTCACTCTGCGCTAAAAGAGTGAATTTGTCACCTTTGAACAAATTGAGAAGGAGTCTACCAAAGTGGGTCTGGCAGTAAATGCGAGAAGACCAAACTAAGCTGCGATGCAGTGAATGATTTTCTATACCTCGGTATCGTGTTCGCCATCAGAAGCTAAGCAGTTTAGAAAACTCCAAACTCGCACTCTACAAGACGATGATACTTCCCGTGCTGGTGTATGGACAGAAACATGGGAGTGTTTGAGAGATTTTTTTATTTTTGCAACCGTTTATTTGACCACTGTTTTGTTCCTAACAACCGCCGTCTTTCAAATCACTTCTTTATTTCAGACACTATTACCGACCTCTGCATTGGTGTTGCAAAATTCGCATATATATTTTCCAAATTATTTCGATGTAAAACAAGTATTGATACGAACAACAAACCCAAATGATTGTCCTAATGACGCAGAACATGAATATGTTGGTAAATAAGAAGAAACGAGACAAGTGATAACGAAGATGAAGAAAACATAAATTTATAATAAAAAAATTAAAAGAATTAATTAAGCGATTTTGTCACTTCATTCTGTATAATTAGTGTCATTAATGTCAAAATTGTTTGTAGATTATCCTGAGGATGCAATTTAAATCAATTGCGAAATATCGAACGTGAAAAATAAAAAATAAACTAGGCCTCAAGTTCGAACAAATATATTGTTTTATTATTATAATCATCAAAAGGTCGAACAAAATAACACAGAATAAAAACCAGTAGTAAAGTCGGACTGGGTGATATTTATATAAATTAACTTAGATCAATCCATAAACATGTCATTCGTTTGTTACAATGGGACAAAAGTATTCCTATCGGCTTCAAACAAATATCACAAGGACATACGTTGGGCTATGTATGTATTTCTAGAACAACGTAACTTCTTATTATTCTATGTTCAATTTGCATGTTGTGCAAAATTTCATGTCAATTCGACAAGCATGAGGAGTTTGATGCACCATTTACTTGAAATCGGACGAAAATATATATGGAAGCTATATACAAATATGAACCGATTTTAACGAAACTTGTCGCAGGATAGGTTATACTAATTTCAGTACATTTTGTTCCTATCAGCTCCTTGGTGCGTCAATTTCTTAAAATTAGCCGATTTTTACGAAACTTGGCACACATAATTCTAGACTAAATTCAGTACGATATTCAATATAAGAATTTTGGTACATTATTTACATTAAATCGGACGAGAATATATATATATATATATGATCTGATTTTCTCGAAACTCAGCACACACCATTCCAGACTCAATTCAGTACGCTATGCCAAATTTCGTGCAAATCGAAAATATATAGGGGCTTTGGTGCATCATTTACATTAAATCGGACGAAACTATATGTGGGAGCTATATCTAAATCTGGACCGATTTTCCTTTGTAGACATCACATTAGGCTCAATTCATTGCGTTATGCCAAATTTCGTGCAAATCGAAAGATATATAGGGACATTGATGCACCATTTGCATAAAATCGGACGAAGATATATATGGAACTATATCTAAATCTAGACCGATTTTCACGAAACTTGGCAGACATCACATTAGGCTCAATTCATTGCGTTATGCCAAATTTCGTGCAAATCGCAACATATATAGGGACTTTGGTGCACCATTTACATTAAATCGGACGAAACTATATATGGGGGCTATATCTAAATCTCGGCCGACTTTCACGAAACTTGGCAGACATTATTCTAGGCTCAATTCAGTATATTATGCCAAATTTCGTGCAAATCGAAATATATATATATATATATGGATTTTTGTACACCATTTACCTTAAGGGGACCCCCACCCCCCCATTCTCGGTGTCAAAAATGTTTTTGATTTAATTCGAATGTTTTTAAATCTAATTCTAGAATGTTCCTACAAAATTTCAAGTGAAAATCTCAAGAACTCTTGAAGATATAGCCGATTTATTGTGTCAGCATCAAGTGACGGCTAAAGGGCTTCTCAAACTTTAAACGCGTTTTTCTCAAAACGAATGGCGTGCACGACAACTCAAAAACTAATAATCCAATCGGTTTCTAATTTTGACACGTTTCTCTGGGAGTGCGTAGCTCTCGTATGAACTAGGATAAAGCCAATCGGTAAAGATCTTCCTTATTTTTTAACTTAGTTTGTGGTAAAAAATAGACAATTTTCCATAAAAAAATTTTCAAAGTTCCGCCATTTTGTTAATGGCTGTGCGAAGTCAATAATCCTAGTTCATACGAGAGCCAGACATGTCCTCTTTCTAACACAGTTGGAATTTTCGGATTCCGATGTTCCAGTGAGGAGTGATCATGCCCGCCATCGAAAATAAGGACTTTTCTTTGAACCCAAAAAAACAACAACAAAACAACAACAACAAATTTTAGTAAATTATTTTTCTTCCTCTTTAAATCTTCAAATATATATGTGCCAAGTTACAAACCTTAACAAGCATTGGTATTCATTTACCAGCCCATTTAAAATCTTAAAAATAAAAAATCGAGAATTGGGTGGGTTCCCTAAAATCGGACGAAAATATATATGGGAGCTATATCTAAATCAGAACCAATTTTTCCCAATTTCAATAGGGTTCGTCCTTGGGCCAAATAAGAGACCTATGCCAAAATTCAACCAATTCGGATCATAAATGCGACCTGTACTTTGTTAACAATTTAACATGGACAGACGGACGAACGGATATGCATAAATCGGCTTAGAACGTGATTCTAAGCATATTCTCAAAGGGAACCATGTGTCTATCTCGTTTCCTTTTGCCTGTTACAAACATATGCACAAAGACATAATACCCTGTACCACAGTGTGGTGAAGGGTATAAAAAAAAAAAAAATGTTGTGCACAGTAACCCACAACCTCCACTAAATTGATTTGCTTACTGAATAGATTTTTTAGAAAAGGTCTGTATGAATACCACATATATTTTAAGTGTTAGTAGATCTGTATTTTGATAAAGATACAAAACATTCTCTGAATCACAAGGAAAACCATTATTCTTATAAATATAGACATAAATAAAATAATAAAAATGGACATAATGCCATATTGAATATTTCTGTGGATATGTGATCTTCTGTAGTTCTTCAACAATCATAAGACAACTTTGAAGATAAATTAGATAGTTATAGTAAATATAAAATATTTCCTGAGACCTTTTTTTGAAAGTGCATAGGATATCATCTGCTGATAATTTGATATATATTTGATGACATTTATTTTTTATGGAACGTTTTAAAGACATGTTATTTTTTTTTTAAATGCATTCTATCAAATAATTGATTACTTTCTGAGATACAAACGAGCTATATCCATATTTATTTGTGGATTTGTACGATTATTTTTGATGTTCGATTACAAAATAATCTCCATTGGACATTCTCCTCCTGCCAATAACACTTTTGCCCATAGTAATTGTGTAACACTAATGGCTTTTACTTTATTTTTTATTAATAAATACAAATCATTTTGCGGTTACTGTGCGCAAAAATGCAATAATAATAAACGTAATCAATTAACACTTGGGTGTTTTTTTTTTCATTTTTTATTTTAAATGAAAAATTATTGAAAACACTATACTGTACGTACGTGTGTGAAAATGCTAACAAATCAAAATGGAACATTCGGTAATACACAAGGCACAAAAACAAGGCAAAAGCATTATTGTACAAATAAAATTGAAAATAACAACTACAACATGTGCAAACTTCATGCCAAGGTTTCAATTGTAAACCGTGTTACATTATTCCTCAAGAAAACATGAAAAACAAAATAATATTTGTTATAATAATTAGAAACCTAATACGAAAAGCTGTTAATAAAAATAGAACCTTAGAGCAGATTGTCGAATGTAAATAGTGAGTTAGAATTTGTTTAGATTTTTTTTATTATAGAAAAGCAGGTTTTTAGTCTATAAAATGGTTGTTGAAAACAGAAAGAAATTATTAAATTTAATGTGTGTATCAATTGTTTAGTTTAATGTTTGTCATTGCAAATTGTATTTGCTCTGAGGTTAATAGGGTTCACAAGAAAATATATTTTTTAAACATTGATGAATTGAAACGAGCAGTTATGTGTGGCAAAATAAACAATGAGCTTTTTTGTTCTTATTGTGAATTATATTTTATTTCACAATTTCATTTGCCAATGTTTATGAAGAAAATATATGTTTTACATTATTGTTTCATTGGAAACTGAACAGTTATTGAACCGTCTGGATCATCTGTAGCCATAATTTCTACATTATTTTGAATTTATAATCCTTTAACACTAGCATCTTATTGAAATTGATATAATTTTTATGCAAACTGCCTTTGAAACTTGTTAAAATCACTGTGTATTTTTTGGTTGTTTTTGTTTTGTTTTTTTATTCCGAAGCAATAAATAACTCTTTTTTTGGTTTAATGACTTTCCTAATGTATAATGTGTGTGGCTCTGTAGCTTTTTAGAACGATTTGACAGAATTTATGGGATTCTGGTTTCTTTCATTCATTGGTTTTGTAGTATTATATTTCACATGTGATTTTAACCACAATAACATGCAGTTGTAGACGTTTTCAATGCAAATAAACAAATTAATGTTTAGAACCCTAAACTATAGCATTAGGAGGAATACAAACATATTTATAAATAGGTCGTAAAACTGAACTCAACGGGTGGTCTGTATCCTTTGGTGTATCACAAGATCCACATTTCACACAACACACCCAGTAAGTTCGAATGTTTTTTGAATGTCTAAGTTCGAATGTCTTTTGAATTATAATTGTAATAAATATTTATTTATTTTGTGGACTTATAGCGACTTTGTTTTGCAAAATTTTGAAGATACTGCGCAAATTAATTGTAATAAAATGTATTTCTGTTTTTGATTTGTGGAGGCGTGTATTTTTAATGGTAGAAACATACAAAATTGAAATTATGATATTAGAAGCATATTATTTAGTTGATATATAGAAAAGAAAAAAAAAATAAAAATTATTCTCATACTCTTTACGATTGCTATAGTCTTCTAAAAAATATTCCTAGCAACACCTCCCTTATATAGACCCTAAAATATTCTTTAAAAATGCCACGCGCCTTGGATGATCATTGAAAAAATATTTTTTAAAAATGCCACGCGCCTTGGATGACCATTGAAAAAATATTCTTTAAAATACAACGCCTTTGATGACCATTGAAGAAATATGTTTAAAAAAATCCACGCCTTGTTATATTCCTTGAAAACTATTCTTTAAAAATACCACGCCAATGGCCTTCCAAGGCGTCTTTAAAAATACCACGCCAATGACCTTCCAAGGCGTCTTTAAAAATACCACGCAAATGGCCTTCCAAGGCGTCTTTAAAAATACCACGCCAATGGCCTTCCAAGGCGTCTTTAAAAATACCACGCCAATTACCTTCCAAGGCGTCTTTAAAAAACCACGCCTTGGAAGGCCATTGAAAAAATATTCTTTGAAAATCCACGCCTAAGACTTTCCTTTAAAAAATAAACGCCTAAGACTCTCCTTTAAAAAATAAACGCCTAAAACTCTCCTTTAAAAAATCCACGCCTAAGACTTTCCTTTAAAAAATAAACGCCTAAAACTCTCCTTTAAAAAATAAACGCCTAAAACTCTCCTTTAAAAAATCCACGCCTAAGACTCTCCTTTGAAAAATCCACGCCTAAGACTCTCCTTTGAAAAATCCACGCCTAAGACACTCCTTTAAAAAATCCACGCCTAAGACACTCCTTTAAAAAATCCACGCCTAAGACACTCCTTTAAAAAATCCACGCCTAAGACACTCCTTTGAAAAATCAACGCCTAAGACACTCTTTTAAAAAATCCACGCCTAAGACACTCCTTTAAAAAATCCACGCCTAAGACACTCCTTTAAAAAATCCACGCCTAAGACTCAACTGTAAAAAATCCACGCCTAAGACACTCCTTTAAAAATCCACGCCTAAGACACTCCTTTAAAAAATCCACGCCTAAGACTCTCCTTTAAAAAATCCACGCCTAAGACTCTCCTTTAAAATTATTCTTTAAAAATCCACGCTTCTGATAGTCCTTGAAAAAATATTCTTTAACAAATCCATGACTAAGGTACTTTTTAAAAATCTAAAATTAAAAAATCCTCGCTTGAGGTACTCCTTAAACAAAAAATCCACACCTGGGATAGATCTTAACAAATTTTCTTTAAAAATCCACACCTGTGATATTTATATTACCTTCAAATCTATTTTGAAAATTGCACAGAGAATCCTTTAAAAAATAGCCGTGTCTAGCTGTCGATTTTTTGTTTACTTATTGTCTCAAAATTTGGTTACAAGCTTATATATTTCTTTCTACGACCTCCCACTATGCAAATTTGTTTATATTTTTTAATTATATAATTTTGTTTTAATAATAATTAAATCATTGTATTTAATTTTTTTGGTTTGCATTTTTTTTACCTTGTGCCACTTCCATGAAACACTTTCTTTAACAAACGATGTTGTTTCATTTTTCGTAAATAGGGGTATGCCATAGGTGGTTGTGTTCACACGCCGATAACCGCCCAAATGATCATGACGGCCAATAAAATTCATGTTTCTCCCTGAAGAAGCTGACTGGCGAATTAATACACGAGGGGCGCCAAAACACAAACACTCACTCTCACTTTTCACACGCACACTTTGCGCAAGCATTCAGCAATCAGAGTAGTTTTTTTTATTCACAACAAATTACAACACAAAATTAATATAATTTTTATTATTTATTATTATTTAATTTTTAATTATTTTCTTTTTGGGGATTTTTATTTTCATCAAATAAAATTTTTATTTCCGCAAAAAATTTTAATTTATTTTGTAGACGTGTTATGCGTATCATTTGTTTTTGTTGTTTGTTATTTTAATTAGAATATTTTTGTAATATTTTGTTGTATTATTTTCGTGGGTTACAATTTATTTTGGAGTGTAGGGCTGTGGGGTAAATGGTTGTTTATTTTGTTTAGTAGTTCTTTTCTTCATTGTAAGCACATTTTTCCAAATTTTGGTTACACAGATTTTTTCTTAAAGACAAGTTTTCCGAATGCCAACCTTTTTGTGACTAACTAAATTGTAACAAAAAGTAGATTGAAATCATTAGATGATAAAAACGCACTTCGTTCGGCTTAGTTGTTGTTGTTTTTAATTAATTCACTTTGTGTCTTGTTTGAGCCAGTTAGGAAATACAACTACACCAACAACACCAGTGACAGCAGCAGCCAGTAAACCTTAAAATCGTAGCATTTATTTTCAAATCCGATGTCTAGTTATTGTGTAACATCTTGACGTGGTTTGTAACTGTTAATTATGTTCGTACAGCAGCAATTGGTGAAGAACAATTAGATTTAATGAGATTTTTTACTATTCGAAACTAAACATTTGGCGGCATCATAAAACAATTGTCTGAAATACGCCCTCAGTTGTAAATTAGGTTGGGTACAGGGGATTATCGATACTACTTGAAAAAATATTCTTTAAGAAATCCACGCCTGAGATACTACTTGAAAAAATATTCTTTAAGAAATCCACGCCTGAGATACTACTTGAAAAAATATTCTTTAAGAAATCCACGCCTGAGATACTACTTGAAAAAATATTCTTTAAGAAATCCACGCCTGAGATACTACTTGAAAAAATATTCTTTAAGAAATCCACGCCTGAGATACTACTTGAAAAAATATTCTTTAAGAAATCCACGCCTGAGATACTACTTGAAAAAATATTCTTTAAGAAATCCACGCCTGAGATACTACTTGAAAAAATATTCTTTAAGAAATCCACGCCTGAGATACTACTTGAAAAAATATTCTTTAAGAAATCCACGCCTGAGATACTACTTGAAAAAATATTCTTTAAGAAATCCACGCCTGAGATACTACTTGAAAAAATATTCTTTAAGAAATCCACGCCTGAGATACTACTTGAAAAAATATTCTTTAAGAAATCCACGCCTGAGATACTACTTGAAAAAATATTCTTTAAGAAATCCACGCCTGAGATACTACTTGAAAAAATATTCTTTAATAAATCCACACCTGAGAAAAAATACTACTTGAAAAAATATTCTTTAAGAAATCCACGCCTGAGATACTACTTGAAAAAATATTCTTTAAGAAATCCACGCCTGAGATACTACTTGAAAAAATATTCTTTAAGAAATCCACGCCTGAGATACTACTTGAAAAAATATTCTTTAAGAAATCCACGCCTGAGATACTACTTGAAAAAATATTCTTTAAGAAATCCACGCCTGAGATACTACTTGAAAAAATATTCTTTAAGAAATCCACGCCTGAGATACTACTTGAAAAAATATTCTTTAAGAAATCCACGCCTGAGATACTACTTGAAAAAATATTCTTTAAGAAATCCACGCCTGAGATACTACTTGAAAAAATATTCTTTAAGAAATCCACGCCTGAGATACTACTTGAAAAAATATTCTTTAAGAAATCCACGCCTGAGATACTACTTGAAAAAATATTCTTTAAGAAATCCACGCCTGAGATACTACTTGAAAAAATATTCTTTAAGAAATCCACGCCTGAGATACTACTTGAAAAAATATTCTTTAAGAAATCCACGCCTGAGATACTACTTTAAGAAATTGAAAAAATATTCTTTAAGAAATCCACGCCTGAGATACTACTTGAAAAAATATTCTTTAAGAAATCCACGCCTGAGATACTACTTGAAAAAATATTCTTTAAGAAATCCACGCCTGAGATACTACTTGAAAAAATATTCTTTAAGAAATCCACGCCTGAGATACTACTTGAAAAAATATTCTTTAAGAAATCCACGCCTGAGA
>NW_026888323.1:0-9610 GCF_032173495.1 Musca vetustissima
TAGATTCACTTTCTGAGTCGATTTATGCATGTCCGTCTGTCTGTTCGTACGTGTAAACAATTTACACGTACGAACAGACAATCGGATGCGACCGATTTGGATGGCCCAAGGACGAACCCTATTGAAATTGAAGAAAACCCTATTGAAATTGAAGAAAATCCCGTATATAGTGTCATCTGATTTAAGGTAAATGTGAAACGAAAGTCACTATATATCTTTGGATTTGCACGAAATTTGGCACGGCGTACTCCATTGAGTTTAGAATGACGTGTGTTAAGTTTCGAGAAAACCGGTTCAGGTTTAGATATAGCTCCTATATATAGTTTTTTCCGATTTTATGTAAATGGGGCTAATTAGAGGTTGTTTCTTCTTAAGGATAAAATTGTAACATTCCGCCTTTTCAAATGAAACCAATGGCCCATTTATAGGGCACAATAAAAAACATTGGACCTTTATTACCGGGAAAAACGTTTTTATACCCTAAGCTTTTGGCTAATGAGGGTATATACACTTTGATACGGCAATGTGTCTTATCGAAATATTGGTTTTAGACCCCATGGTTCTTTGAATCAAATCTGACTCAAATAATTTGGAGTCGATTTACAAATGTCCGTCTGGCTGGTGCACACGATAACTCTCGAAGGGAGTAACCTATTTCATCCAACCCTTGCAAATCGTAATATTTCTTCCAAACATAAATCAGGATCGAAGATGGGACCTACCGTTCCACTTCTTCTAGTACCTTCCCCACAAAACTGACAACATTTTGTTCAATATTAATTATATCTTACACAACTATGTTGTCATGGTATTACAATTTTGGGCAAACGCCAGATTTTCTAGCGCCGCGAAATATTGGTCCTATACCCACCTTTAAGTATACCGATAGTCTCATATCTCGACTAGTTGATAGTATATCCAATTTTCGGTGATTTTAAGATGATATTTGAATCGAAAACAAAATTTTCTAGTCGCTCAAGAGGACATAATTGTATGCAGAACGTCACATATTTTACATGGTGTGGTGGATCTGACCAAATACTTAGAACTGCTGTTTAGATGATGATCGTCAATATTCTGAGGGTTAAATCCCAAAACCTAAAGTGACCGAATTTTTTTTTTATGGCGTAAATATTCACCTCGGGAAAACAAGATTTGGAAATATGCAGGGTTAGAAAGTGGAGCTTTTGCCCTATAATTGGTCAAGAGGGTGCAAAATAATATAATATTATAATTATTATACCATGACTGAATAATGTTGGAAGATGGGACTTATCGGTCCACAGTACATCCCTCACAAAGGTTCGTTTTTTTTGAAACATGGAAATCTAATATTCAGCGAACGAAATGTCCTATTCAATCAAAATTTTGCACATCGTAATATATTTATATTAACCAGATCAATATCGAAGATGGTCCACTCCTTCTGACTTTATATTTTCTTTTCCAGTAAAAAATGAAAAATTGTTAATTTTGTATGTTATAGCGTATCCTTATACATTTTTGGTATTCTATGTTGAACAAATATCATTTTCCCCTTACAACATTCCATATATAACCACTGTGCACATTCAAAGTGTTAACATTTGTAAATATTTATTGTTGTTTTCTTTTAATTACAAACACATTTTCGAATTAGAAAATATTTATTATTTTCTTTACGTTTCGTTGTGCTTTGATATATAAGAATATTAAACGATATAAAAATATTTATGTATGTTTATATTTATAAAAAAAATAAATAAAAACGGAAATATTATCATGCCATACTGACCTTCCTCTAGTTCATCATCTGGGCCGCTTAGAAGTTCGTCATCCGAGCAGATATTTAAAATGCTCACAAGCATATCGGTAACCTAATGGAAAATGGGAAAATAAAACAACAAAAATATAATCAAAATGGATGATCACATTATATTTTGATGATTAGTTTGCGACTAAATTTTCCCTTTAATCTGTTTAATGAATTTATGATGGAGGTGGGAGGCATAAAAAATTAAAATTTTTATTATATATTAAAAAAATATGAAGGCGATTTTTATGGATACCACGCATACTTTTGGGTATGTCTGTGTGTTTGAGTAAATGTGTAAATGCCTCTGGCCTATAACTTACCTTCTCGCCAACAAATGGCAATGACCATGTGAAGACATCCATAAAATTTGGCAGCCAATATGGATGGGGTGAACAATTAAATTGTCGAATATTCATAACATTATTCTCATATTTAAGTACAGCTGCCTTTTGTCAAATGACAATATTTTATATTGGTTGTATGTACATGGTCCAAATTTTTTGTTGTTGTATATGTAAGACGAAGAAAAAGAAATAAAAAAAAAACGAAATATTATAAATTTTTTGTACATATGTATGTCACAATTGCATGTTAATAGAATATTGTATATTTATAGGCACATAATATATTTTTAAATATTTCTGTCAATGACATATGTCCACACATACTATGTATGTTCTGTATTTTATATATCATACTTAAATGACTATGAAAAGTATTTAAATTCCAATCAACAAATTAACAATATTTTTTGGGATATATCAACACAAAAAGTTCGACAGGACCGAACGTTTTGTACCCTCTACCATTAGGTACCCATTTAAATAACGGATACTTGGGATATTCATATGAGAGTCTTGTCTTTAAAAAGTTTTTTTTTTAGCAGTCAGTTTGGAAAATTGATTATGACCTACAGCATACCATATTGTTGCATACTTTAAACTGCTACACAACTACCACTCAAATCAAACATTCTGCAGATCTATATTCCAAAGCAGGGAAACATTTCTTGATCGATTAAAGATCAACACATCCGCTTTCTTACCCTGGAATCTTTTCCGAATCATGTTTTCCCAGAGTGATCATTTACCGTATAAGATACAAACTTTGATATTTTACACATAAAAGTTGGGGTTCATTTGACACCCTACATATTAACCGATCCTTATCAAAACAGACATTCTAATTATTTGGTGAGATCTCTTTCCCCGTGTAGAATTTGTGATATTCTGTTTATAAACATTTACACCCTCTAAAGTGAGTATGATAATACTAAACAAGAGTATACCTAAATATTTTCGTATCACTCCCACATCCGAGTATTTGTATCAAAGGTCAAACACTCCTCATGAATCTACTACAATCAAATTCTTCGGTCTATGTATTTCAGAATAATTATATTCGATATAGAATGCAAATATTGACCTATTATCATCCAAGGCCTCATGCTTATTCCTTGGACAGATCGTCCTATCCGTGTAAAATTTCGTGATGTTCGGGTCATAATTATGGCCTCTAGAGCAGCCAGAAAAAAATACCATAGGGGTCTTCTTTGGTTCGAGCCGAACTCAGCTAGTCGATATATACAATACAATATTTCGCTGCGTTCTCAAATGACACTCAAATGACCTTATAACATTTAAAATAAGTTGGAGATTTGGGATACATGTACACAAGGCATTAAGTTCGACCTGGTCAATTTTTTACCCTCCATGAAGTGGGCATTCAAAATATCTTAAATTAATGGGGACCTTTTATGGGAGCTACGTGATGACGAATTTGCTGTGATTAGAACACAAAATAAACAAGTAAGGAATGTAGTAAAGTCGGACGGGCCGACTATATGATACCCTTCACCACTATGGGTATATTAAACAGGAATATTATCATGAAATTGGATGAAATGAAATATGTGATATTTATCTAAATGTGAATCGACCTAGATCTATCCATAAACTTGTCATTTGTTTGTTACAATGGGACAAAAGTATGCAAATCGACTTCAAACAAATTTCAATAGGTCATCCGCTGGGTTATGTCTGTACTACTAGAAAACGTAGTTGCGTTTTCTAGGAGTATGTTTGTACTTCTAGTAAACGCAACTACGTTATTCCATGCTCAATTTTGTACGTTGTGCGAAATTTGATGTCAATCTGACAAACATGAGGAGTTTGATGCACAATTTACTTAAAATCGCACGAAAATATATATGGAAGCTATATTTAAATATGAACCGATTTCAACGAAACTTGTCTTAGGTTAGGTTATACTAATTTCAGTATGTTTTGTTCCTATCAGCTATATATTGGTTCCAATTACTTAAAATCGCTCTATAATATAATTCTGGATTAAATTCAGTACGCTATGCATAGGAACTTTGGTTTGGATTGATTTTCACGAAACTTGGCAGACATCACTCTAGGCTCAATTCATTACGTAAAGCTAAACTTCGTGCAAATCGAAATATATATAGGGACTTTGGTGCACCATTTACATGGAATCGGACGAAACTATATATGGGAGCTATATCTAAATCTGGGCCGATTTTCACGAAACTTGGCAGACATCATTCTAGGCTCAATTCAGTACGTTATGTCAAAATTCCTGCAAATGGAAAGATATATAGGGACTTTGGTGCACCATTTACATTAAATCGGACGAAAATATATATGGGAGCTATATCTAAATCTGAACCGATTTCCACGAAACTTGGCAGACATCATTCTAGGCTCAATTCAGTACGTTATGTCAAATTTCGTGCAAATCGAAATATATCTAGGGAATTTTGTGCACCATTTACTGAAAATCGGTCAAAACTATATATGGGAGCTATACCTAAATTTTAACCGATATTCACGAAATTTGGCACACATCATTCTAGACTTAATTGAGTACGTTATGCAAAATTTCGTGCAAATCGAAAGATATATAGGGTCTTCTGTGCACAATTTACATTAAATCGGACGAAAATATATATGGGAGCATATCTAAATCTGAACCGATTTTTCCCAATTTCAAAAGGGTTCGTGCTTGGGCCAAATAAGTGACCTATGCCAACTTTCATCCAATTCAGATCATAAATGCGACCTGTACTTTGTTTACTATTTAACATGGACGGACATGCATAAATCGACTTAGAAAGTGATTCTATGCATATTCTCAAGGGTATTATGCACAAAGACATAATATCCTGTACCACAGTGTGGTACAGGGAATAAAAATGTCTGGTCAACGATGTTCGTCTTCAGAAGATTTTGTTGAAGCGTTGACCTATGGCGTATTTGACCTTCTGGGCTCTTAAGATACTCGTAAAGTCCTTTCTCCACCCCAAATAATAAGCTTCGTTTTTTCACAGTGTTATTATGTCGGTTACTATGAAGTCATAAGAACTGCCCCCTTTTGGTCCTCTTTTCTGGATCGTTTCATGACCTCTAAATATTTACAGACATTTTGCTCGAATGACATCGTCTTTTTAAACTTTTACCCGATCTTAAAGGGAAATCTAGTAATGTTGAATATTGATCCTAAAACCGGTAACGGGTAGCGTATAAGTATTACCAAAACGTATACGAGCGGTATGACTCTTTCAATATATTAGGTTGGTGAAAAAGAAATCCATTATTTTTTTCAAACAATTTCAGATTTATGCTCTTTGGAAGGGTGACATTTCGCAGTAAAAAATATTTTGCTGGTTTTTGTTTGGTGCATTCAGTTGTGAGTTACAGTGTGTTAAAAATGGAAATGAACATTTTACAAAGGCGAAAATGTAAGCCAAGCGGTTTGCATTTTGATAGGAAAATACCTTAACTATATCGTTCAAATACATCGACAAGTTTAACCGAGAAAATAAGTTTTGCGGTCAGCTCCGCCAGTACGAGAAGAACGTCAACAATGTTAGACCTTAAATTGTAAATGTAAATCACATAAATTCAGATTAACTTCCTAATTACAACCTATGCAGAACTCCAAATATTGATCTCAAAGCATATCACCGGTGGCGTATAAGTATTGTCACAACGTATACGTAAAGTCTTTTAAAAATTAAAAAACCGTACATTTCGTTCCATTTTGAAATAGATTGCAATACATATTCATATGAACTAAACAAAACTAAAACAAAATTTTTAGACGCAAATCCGCTATTATGGAAATTTAAACATTTCGAAAACGCATTTCGTAGCAATTAAAATGGCTATTATTCGACAATTCACCTGCAACCTCCAAAAAAACGTAAACATAACCAATACACATCTGATCTAATATTCGTCGAACAAATGTTTATAAGATGAATTTCATTTATTGTAAATACCTTGTTGTTATAAACATCCAAATAATTGGGCGCCGAAAATATTGTTATCAGAGATGGAAAACCGGTAACCTGATTTTTGCGATACATGCGGTAGCTAGAAAATAAAGAGCAGATAAATTGAAATTAAAAAAACGTATTACGACGACAATGACCCACTTAAAATAGTGATTTGAATTGAAACTAAACACAAACACTACTTACCCCGCATCTTGTGCTTCATGGGCTCTGACAACCGATAACAAATTATTCTTTTGTAGAAATTCACAGCAGGCCATATAGCTAAAAGAAAGAAAAAATTAAATAAACATAATTAAAGAAGGCGGGTGGTAGGTAGTCAGGCAGGCTGCTGGCCGGCAATCATACAAACGATTATTATTTATTGTGGCAAAGAAACAATTAAATGCTAAAAACCAGTGAGCGGAGCAGTATAGTCGGACGGGGCCGACCATACGATACCCTACACAACTACCACTGAACTCAAATTTTCTACGGATGTGTATTCCGAGCCTGGGCAATATTTCGTGATATTTGCACACTCTTGCCCGATTAGAGGTAAACAGCACCTCTTCCTCACACTGACATATTTTCCGAATATTACGAGTATTCAGTACAGTTATTGTCCAGATTCCCTTCACCGTGGGTTGTGTTGTTGTAGATCGACTCGAAAATAACACAAAAAAATTAAGTTTTCGGTCCACTTCATTCCAAAATTATTATCTGATCATCACCGAAAATTAAAGGCGTTGTCCTTGACAATAACTGGAACCTCATGAAACATTTCAAAGCGATCAGCGCTATGTTCGGCTCTCTAGAGTGATAATGGGTTACTAAATAACATACAAATACGGAGATACCTGTAAATATTTAGGTGTAACTCCCACATCAGAGCACATGCGACAATATAATTGGTCTTAATTTAATGGTCAACCACTCCTCTTGGATATAACATCAATTTTTCGGGTCTATGTCCTTCAGGGGTAAATATATACGCTATAGAATACAAATTTTGTCATTTTTCACACAAAAGTCAGGGTCCATTTGACCCACTAAATATTGACCGATCTTTATCAAAACAGGCATGCTTATTCTTTGGCCCGACCCCCTTCTCCATGCAAAATTTCACGATGTTCGGGTCATTATTGCGGCCTGTGGAGCGACCAGAAAAACCGACAAAAATTTAGTATTTGGTCCATTTCATCCCCTAAATATTAACCGATCTTTCCCAAAAACAATAGGGGTCTTCATTGGCCAGAACCCATCCTACATGCAAAATTTCGTGAAGATTGGTCCATAACTGTGGCCTGTATCGTGTTTACAAATTATAATGGACAGACGGACGGACGGACGGACGGACGGACGGACGGACGGACACACATGTCTAGATCGACTCAGCTAGTCGAGATATGACGATCGGTATACTTAAAGGTGGGTCTAGGACCAATATTTCGCGGCGTTACAAACTTTTGGGGCTGCACAAAGCTATAATACCCTGACAACATAGTTGTGTAGGGTATAATAAACTGCATCATTCATACCTGAAAAAGTACGAACAACCACGCACTGAATTGTGTGTAAAATAATCACTATTTTTTTCATTGCCAAAATCTTCCAACGGATCGGACCACAAGAGATCACACATGGGTCCAAAGGCGGGGGGTTCACGGAATCTGTTTAACTGAAATGGATTTTCATTTGTAAATATATTTTGTATATGCGAACACCTTTTCTGAGTTCCTTACCTTTTTGATATCATCTAGGGTAAAGATTTCAGGTGATAGACCTCCATGAATACACAGAAACTGTTGATTTAATAGAGCCGCCAATGGCAAACAGTCAAAAGCCTCCATACAGGCGTCATAAATTTGAATTGAGTATTTTATTTCACCTGAAAATGGGAATTAATAAAAATATAAATTTAAATAGGAATATTTTTACCAAAGACCAGCAAGGCGTGGATTTTTTAAAGAATATTTTTTCCAAAGACCTATCAAGGCGTGGATTTTTTAAAGAATATTTTTTCCAAAGACCTATCAAGGCGTGGATTTTTTAAAGAATATTTTTTCCAAAGACCTATCAAGGCGTGGATTTTTTAAAGAATATTTTTTCCAAAGACCTATCAAGGCGTGGATTTTTTAAAGAATATTTTTTCCAAAGACCTATCAAGGCGTGGATTTTTTAAAGAATATTTTTTCCAAAGACCTATCAAGGCGTGGATTTTTTAAAGAATATTTTTTCCAAAGACCTATCAAGGCGTGGATTTTTTAAAGAATATTTTTTCCAAAGACCTATCAAGGCGTGGATTTTTTAAAGAATATTTTTTCCAAAGACCTATCAAGGCGTGGATTTTTTAAAGAATATTTTTTCCAAAGACCTATCAAGGCGTGGATTTTTTAAAGAATATTTTTTCCAAAGACCTATCAAGGCGTGGATTTTTTAAAGAATATTTTTTCCAAAGACCTATCAAGGCGTGGATTTTTTAAAGAATATTTTTTCCAAAGACCTATCAAGGCGTGGATTTTTTAAAGAATATTTTTTCCAAAGACCTATCAAGGCGTGGATTTTTTAAAGAATATTTTTTCCAAAGACCTATCAAGGCGTGGATTTTTTAAAGAATATTTTTTCCAAAGACCTATCAAGGCGTGGATTTTTTAAAGAATATTTTTTCCAAAGACCTATCAAGGCGTGGATTTTTTAAAGAATATTTTTTCCAAAGACCTATCAAGGCGTGGATTTTTTAAAGAATATTTTTTCCAAAGACCTATCAAGGCGTGGATTTTTTAAAGAATATTTTTTCCAAAGACCTATCAAGGCGTGGATTTTTTAAAGAATATTTTTTCCAAAGACCTATCAAGGCGTGGATTTTTTAAAGAATATTTTTTCCAAAGACCTATCAAGGCGTGGATTTTTTAAAGAATATTTTTTCCAAAGACCTATCAAGGCGTGGATTTTTTAAAGAATATTTTTTCCAAAGACCTATCAAGGCGTGGATTTTTTAAAGAATATTTTTTCCAAAGACCTATCAAGGCGTGGATTTTTTAAAGAATATTTTTTCCAAAGACCTATCAAGGCGTGGATTTTTTAAAGAATATTTTTTCCAAAGACCTATCAAGGCGTGGATTTTTTAAAGAATATTTTTTCCAAAGACCTATCAAGGCGTGGATTTTTTAAAGAATATTTTTTCCAAAGACCTATCAAGGCGTGGATTTTTTAAAGAATATTTTTTCCAAAGACCTATCAAGGCGTGGATTTTTTAAAGAATATTTTTTCCAAAGACCTATCAAGGCGTGGATTTTTTAAAGAATATTTTTTCCAAAGACCTATCAAGGCGTGGATTTTTTAAAGAATATTTTTTCCAAAGACCTATCAAGGCGTGGATTTTTTAAAGAATATTTTTTCCAAAGACCTATCAAGGCGTGGATTTTTTAAAGAATATTTTTTCCAAAGACCTATCAAGATCAAGGCGTGGATTTTTTAAAGAATATTTTTTCCAAAGACCTATCAAGGCG
>NW_026888324.1:0-9430 GCF_032173495.1 Musca vetustissima
GCTGCGACACATTCCAATGTAGGGTGATTAAAAAAAGAAAAAGAAACTGCGATCCTAATTATCAAGCGTTTTCCAATCTCATCAGTAATTAGAGCATAAATACTAGCATTTTGTGGTATTAATTATTGTTTTAAAAAAACCCATTCCCACTATTCTTAATGACGGCTTTAAAAAAAACTTTAAAATGGTAGCTTATTTTTTAATTGTAATTATTGTTTTTAATCCCAGCCCAAAAACCTTAATTTTTTAATAAATCTACGCCTAGAGGTTTGTATGATGCCTTTATGGTGTCAGAAAAAAATCTTTAAAAATCCTCGTTTAGAGGTTTGTATGAAAAAATCGTTAAAAATACTCGCCTAGAGTTTTGTATGAAAAAATCTTTAAAAATCCTCGCCTAAAGGTTTATATGATGCCTTTATGGTGTCAGAAAAAAATCTATTAAATCCATGCCTAGACTTATTAATGGAGGCTCCAAAAATTATTTAAAAATCCACGTCTAGACTTATTAATGGAGGCTCCAAAAATTATTTAAAAATCCACGCCTAGACTTATTAATGGAGGTTCCAAAAATTATTTAAAAATCCACGCCTAGACTTATTAATGGAGGTTCCAAAAATTATTTAAAAATCCACGCCTAGACTTATTAATGGAGGCTCCAAAAATTATTTAAAAATCCACGCCTAGACTTATTAATGGAGGTTCCAAAAATTATTTAAAAATCCACGCCTAGACTTATTAATGGAGGCTCCAAAAATTATTTAAAAATCCACGCCTAGACTTATTAATGGAGGCTCCAAAAATTATTTAAAAATCCACGCCTAGACTTATTAATGGAGGCTCCAAAAATTATTTAAAAATCCACGACTAGACTTATTAATGGAGGCTCCAAAAATTATTTAAAAATACACGCCTAAAGGCCTTAATGGTGGCTGCAAAAATTATTTAAAAGTCTAAGCCCAAAGGACTTTATGCTGTGAGAAAAAAAATCTTTAAAAATCCACGCCAAGAGGCATTTATGGTGGTTTAAAGAAAAATCCAGCCTTAAGGGGACCTCTCCAATTCTCGATTTTAAATTTTCATGATTTTCATTGGACTGGTAAATGAACACCAATGCATGTTAAGGTTTGTAACTTCACATATACATAATTGAAGATTTAAAAGAGAAGAAAAAACAAATTGCAAAATTTGGTTGTTGTTGTTTTTGGCGATTAAAAAATCGAAATATATATAGAGACTTTGGTGCACCATTTACATTAAATCGGACGAAAATATATATGAGAGCTATATCTAAATCTGAACCGATTTTCACGAAACCTAACACACATCATTTTAGTCTTTATTTACTACGCTGTGCCAAATTTCGTGCAAATCAAAAGATATGTAGGGCATTCGGTGCACCATTTACATAAAATCGGACAAAACTATATATGGGAGCTATATCTAAATATAAACCGATTTTCAGGAAACTTAACACACATCATTCTGCTTTCTAATTCAGAAGTTAATGCCAAATTTCATGCAAATCGGAAGATATGTAGGGACTTTGGTGCCCCATTTACCTTAAATCGGTCGAAACTATATACGGGAGCTATATCTAAATCTGAACCGATTTTCTTCAATATTCAATAGGGTTCGCCCTTAGGCCAAATAAATGAGCTGTGCCAAATTTCATCCAAATCGGATCACAAATTTGTTAAAAAATACATGGACGGACGGACGGACAGACGGGCGTGCGTAAATCGACTCAGAAAGTGATTCTATGCATATTCTCAAAAGGAATCATGGGTCTATCTCGATTCCTTTTGGCTGTTACAAACATATGCACAAAGACATAATACCCTGTACCACAGTGTGGTGAAGGGTATAAAAACCAGTGAGCCGGGGCCGATCATATGATACCCTACACAACTACCACGGAACTTTAACTTTCTACGGATGTTCATTTCGAGCCTGGACAATATTTCGTTATATTTGCACCCTCTTGACCGATTAGAGATTAACTGCACATTTTCCTTACAGTGACATATTTTTCGAATATTCCCAAAATGTAGTATAGCCCTTCTAATTATTTGTTCAGATACCCTTCACCGTGGGTTGTGTTATGGTGTTCGACTTGTGGCCTATAAATCGACTCGAAAAAAACACAAAAAATTAAATTTTCGGTTCATTTCATCCGAAATTTTTTATTGTAGGCGTTGTCCTAGACCATATCTGGATCCTCATGGAAAATATTCAAAGCGATCAGTGTTATATTTTCGGCCTCTAATGTGGTAATGGGTTAATAAATAATGTCGGAATACGTAAGCACCTGTAAACACACATCCGAGTACATACGACAATATAATATGTTAGAGGACAACCACTCCTCTTGGATATACTGTCAACTTCTCGAGTCTATGTCCTTCACAAGTAAATATATACGCCATAGAATATTTTTTTTTTAATTTTTCACATAAAACCCGCTAAATAATGACCGGTCTTTATCTAAACAGGCATGATTATTCTTTGGTCCGACTAACTTTTCCATGTAAAAATTCGCGATGTTTGGGCCATAATTGTGCCCTCTGGAGCGACCAGAAAATCAGACAAAAATAAAGTTTTTGGAAAATTTCATCCCCTTAATATTAACCGATCTTTACCAAAAACAATAGGGGTCTTCATTGGCCAGATCCCACCCTACATGCAACATTTAGTAAAGATTGGTCCATAACTGTGGCCTGTATCGTGTTTATGTTTATGTGTGTTTACGAAACATAGTTGTGTAGGTTATAATACGGAAGTTCTTCAACGATTACACACTCCCAGAGAAATGTGTCAAAATTTGGAACCGATCGGATTACTAGTTTTTGAGTTATCGTGCCCGCCATTCGTAAAAACACTGATTCGAGAAAAATGCGTTTTAAAGTTTGAGAATCACTCTTGCCGTCACTTGATGCTGACACAATAAATCGGCTATATCTTCAAGAGTTCTTCAGATTTTCACTTGAAAATTTTTAGCGACAATAAGTGTAGATTCGAATTAAATAAAAAAACTAAATGAATTTTTTTGACACCGTGAATAGGTGGGGCCCCTTAAAGGTCATTATGATGGCCTCAACAAATAATTTTAAAAATCCATCCCTAGGGGTCTTTTATGGTGGTTTAAAATATTATTTAAAAATCAAAGCCTGGACGGCTTTATGATGGCTTCAAAAATATTTTTAAATATCGACGCATGGAGGTCGTTACGATGGCTTAACAGCATCTCTTTCAAAAACCGATCCGGTTGTTAGTTTGTTTCTATTTCCATTGCTCTCTGTTTGTGTTAATTCATCCTTATTATCTAATTGTCCTCATTAATATCGATGATATTACACCGACACATCATCTGCATCATTAATATTCGTTCCAGTTTGACCCCCAGCCCCTAGGATATCATAAATTTTCCCATCTTATTAATGATGACAACATAACTGTCACCTGGATGGACACGTGAGTAAAGAAAGTAATAACTGACAAAAATTATGTGACAGGAAGATTATGAAGGACCGAGTGAAGAATGAGGGATGGACTGACTGACTGCAACTACAGCATTCACGTCCACGTCATGTGAAATATGAAACGACCAAAAACCACAATTTTAGAGTAAGAGATGAATATGACGAAACTTACAACTAATGCATGTACAAATGTCATTATACCCTTCACCACACTGTGGTACAGGGTATTATGTCTTTGTGCATATGTTTGTAACAGGCAAAAGGAAACGAGATAGGCACATGGTTCCTTTTGAGAATATGCATAGAATCACTTTCTGAGTCGATTTACGCATGTCCGTCTGTCCGTCCGTCCGTCCGTCCGTCTGTCCGTCTGTCCGTCTGTCCGTCCATGTATTTTTGTGAACAAAGTACAGGTCGCATTTATGAACCGATTTAGATGAAATTTGGCATAGGTCACTTATTTGGCCCAAGGACGAACCCTATTGAAATTGGGAAAAATCGGTTCAGATTTAGATATAGCTCCCATATATATTTTCACCCGATATAGGCACCAAAGTACCTATATATCATTCGATTTGCACGAAATTTGGCATAGCGTACTGAATGAGGTCCAAAATGATGTGTGCTGAGTTTCGTGAAAATCGGGTCAGATTTAGATATAGCTCCCATATATATTTTCGCCCGATATAGGCACCAAAGTACCTATATATCATTCGATTTGCACGAAATTTGGCATAGTGTACTGAATTAGGTCCATAATGGTGTGTGCTGAGTTTCGTGAAAATCGGTTCAGATTTAGATATAGCTCCCATATATATTTTCGTCCGATTTAAGATAAACGTGGCACCAAAGTACCTATATATCTTTCGATTTCCACGAAATTTGGCATAGCGTACTGAATTAGGTATAGAATGATGTGTGTTAAGTTTCCTGAAAATCGGTTCAGATTTAGATATAGCTCCCATATATATTTTCGTCCGATTTAATTTAAATGGTGCACCAAAGTCCCTATATATCTTTCGATTTGCACGAAAGTTGGCACATCGTAATCAATTAGGAATATAATGGTGTGTGTGAAGTTTCCTGAAAAACGGTCCAGATTTAGATATAGCTCCCATATATATTTTCATCCGATTTAATCTGAATGGTGCACCAATGTCCCTATATATCTTTCGATTTGCACCAAAGTTGGCACAGCGTAATGAATTACTTATAGAATGGTGTGTGTTAAGTTTCCTGAAAATCGGTTCAGATTTAGATATAGCTCCTATATATATTTTCGTCCGATTTAATGTAAATGGTCTACCAAAGTCCCTATATATCTTTCGATTTGCACGAAATTTGGCACTGCGTTATGGATGAGGTCTGGAATGATGTGTGTTAAATTTCCTGAAATCGTTGAAATCGGTTCAGATTTAGATATAGCTTCTATTTCATCTGTTGAATATGCTCAAAGTGGTGAAGGGTATCATATAGTCGGCCCCGTCCGACTTTACTACTTTCCTTACTGGTTTTTTTCTGCATTCCTTTTTTTGTTGGTTTTTCTACTCCTTTTTACTACAGTTTTCCGGTTGTCCCCAACACCCAGAGGAAATAATTAAATCCTCTATTTTTCCCCCTTTTTTGTGTTGATATGTTTTTCTTGGAAACAATGAAATGGAAGAAGGAGAACAAAAAAAAAAAGACACAAAATGCTGGCCAAATGAACGTTACAGAATAAATAATAGGTGGGTGGGGGAGACACATTATGGGTGGGATAATCCACACATACACCATCACCCACACTCCTGAGCATCGCATTATTATCACCCGAAAAAATCCCCAAACCTTTATTGTCTGTTCTGTATGTATTTTAGGAAAAGCTGTGTTGACAATGATGAATAACTCTGGACAAATGGTTCAAGTTTTGCCATGAATGAGTTAGAAGCTGTGAGTTTAACTCGGACACTCTACGTTAGGTATCGGTAGGATGATCCACAAAAAGGCTTTCCATTGAAAAAGTATGTAAGAATGGAAAAAATCAATCGTATCTCAACTAGCAAAGTCGATCTAGACATGTGTGTCCGTCCGTCAGTCCATTATAATTTGTAAACACGATACAGGCCACAGTTATGGACCAATCTTCGCGAAATTTTGCATGGAGGATAGGTTCTGCCCAATGAAGACCCTATTTGGTAAAGATCGGTTAATATTTAGGGGATGAAATGGATCAAATACTTAATTTTGGTCGGTTTTTCTGGACGCTCCAGAAGCCGCAGTTATGGTCCGAACATCGTGAGATTTTACATGGACAAGGGGATCGAGCCAAATAATAAGCATGCCTGTTTTGATAAAGATTGGTCAATATTTAGCGGGTCAAATAGACCCTGACTTTTGTGTAAAAAATTACAACATTTTTTTTTCTGGGGCGTATATACTTGCTCCTGGAGGACATATTTCCGGGAAGTTGATAGTATATCCAAAAGTAGTTGACCTTCAAATTGATACCAAACTTATGTCTGCATGTACTCTGATGTGGAAGTTACACGTAATTAGGTAAAGTTGACTATGTGCATAGTATTACTATTACTCCATTAGATGACGGAAATGTCGCGCTGATCGCTTTGAAATTGTACATGAAATTCCGATTATGGTCAAGGACGACGCCTATAGTTTTCGGTGAAGTTGAGATTCCATTCAGGGGGTGTAATGAACCGAAAACTTTAATTTTGTCAGATGTTCTAGTCGCTCGAAAGGCAATTATAATATGCAGAACATCACATATTTTACAAGGTGAAGGAAATCTGACCAAATACTTAGGGAGGCTGTTTAGATTATGATCGGTCAATGACCAATTTTTTTATTTTATGGCGTAAAAATCACTTCAAGAAAAAAAAATTTTTGGAAAATATGCCAGGGTTAGAAAGTGGAGTTGTTGATCTATAATCGCTAAAAAGGGTGCAAATATCACAAAATATTGTCCAGGCTCAAAATATAGAACCGCAGAAAGTTTGCTTTTCGTGGTAGATGTGTAGGGTATCATATGGTCGGCCCCGTCCGACTGTACTGCTGCCCCCCTCACTGGTTTTAAGGTATTTTTTTCAAATGTGGATTTTTTAAGGCATAGAAAAAAAAAACTACTATTAAACATATTTAAACATATTTATTATGTCTTTGTGCAGATGTTTGTAACAGACAAAAAGAAAGGAGATAGACACATGGTTCCTTTTGAGAATATGCTAAGAATCACTTTCTAAGTCGATTTATGCAAGTCCGTCCGTCTGTTCATGTTAAATTGTAAACAAAGTGCCGGTCGCATTTATGATCCGTATTGGATGAAATTTATGATCCGTATTGGCTCCCATATATATGCCCCATTAAATTTGGCTATATATAGCGAAATTGGGCATTGCGTACTGGATTGAATCTAGAATGATGTGTCTTAAATTTCGTGAAAATCGGTTCAGATTTAGATATATCTCCCATTTATATTTTCGTCCGATTTTATGTAATTGGTGCACCAAAGTCCCTATATATCCTTCGATTTGCACGAAATTTGGCACAGCGTACTGAATTAAATATAGAACGAGATGTGTTAAATTTCGTGAAAATCCGTTCATATTTAGATATATCTCCCATATATATTTCCGTCCGATTTTATATAAATGGTGCACCAAAGTCTGTATATATCCACCGATTTTCACGAAATTTGGCATAGCGTACTGAATTAAGTCTAGCAAGTTGTTTGTCAAATTTCGTGAAAATCGGTTCAGATTTAGATATAGCTCCCATATATACTTTCGTCCGATTTTAGGTAAATGGTGCACCAAAGTCCCTATATATCCTGCGATTTGCACGAAATTTGGCACAGTGTACTTAATTAAGTATAGAACGATGTGTGTTAAATTTCGTGAAAATCGGTTCAGATTTAGATATAGCTCCCATATATACTTTCGTCCGATTTTAGGTAAATGGTGCAAAACATACTGAAATAAGTGTAACCTAATATGTGACAAGTTTCGATGAAATCGGTTTAGATTTCGATATTTTTCTTTAAATTTATTTACATTAATTTGTCCCATTGTAAGAAGCAACTCTATATGTGACCAAAATTTTGTATAGGCTGCAGAATGACATCTGTTAGGATTCCATCTGTTGAATATACCCAAAGTGGTGAAGGGTATCATATAGTCGGCCCTGGTTTTTTGTTTTCATTTTTTTCTTATTTTTTCACAATAAAGTAGGGTATACAATTTTCGGTCCTGCTTACTTTCACCCAAGCTGAATTTATTTAATTTCATGTAGTTCTTATTTGCTCTTATCCCCTCAGAGTTATGATTTTCATTGTTAATGGTTAGTTTGAAACTTGAAAGTTCTTTTTTCATCGTTTTCTTGGTTAACATTGTTAACAGTTACAGTTTAAAGTTGACGCTTTTTCTTTGGTGGTGTGAAAAGTTAGTTTGATTTTTTTCTTTTGTTCGTTTATTCGGGTTTCTTACTTTTTTTGCATTTCTTTTCCATTGTCCGGGTTGGTTGGCAGCTGGCATCACCCTTCTTCAACTGCAGTGTACGGGAGCGGGTATTGGTCTTGGCATCACATTCACTCCAATCGCTCTTGGCATAACGGCAGCTAGCTGGAAATTTTCGAAATGGAAAAAAATAAAGTAATTTAAAATTATTATTAAATATAAGTGTATTTAAAAACCAGTGAGCGGAGCAGTATAGACGGACGGAGCCGACCATATGATACCCTACACAACTTCCACGAAAATCTAATTTTCTGTGTTAGATTTTCTGAGCATGGAAAATATTTCCCGATATTTGCACCCAAAACCCATCCTACATGCAAAATTTCGTGAAGATTGGTCCATAACTGTGGCCTGTATCGTGTTTACAAATTATAATGGACGGACGGACACACATGTCTAGATCGACTCAGCTAGTCGAGATATGACTGACGATCGGTATACTTAAAGGTGGGTCTAGGACCAATTTTCGAGTCGAGATACTTTTGGGGCTGCACAAAGCTATAATACCCTGATAGCATAGCTGTGTAGGGTATCAAAATTTGTTGTTCTTTATTTTATTTTAATTCTAAATTTTGCGCCCTGATTTTTTGTCACCTGTAAAATTCTCAAAAAGGTTTTTCTTTTTAAATTTTCAGAATGACTTTTTTATTTTTTGTGAGATGTACTACTCAAATCACATCGTTCCATACTTTAAAACAATCTTTAGCATTCAATGGAGTTTTGTTTTATGTTGATATCAAAAATATCAAATAAACAATAGGAAGGAATAAGACTTCCCTCCCACTTATTAAAATAGAGTAGGATGGACCACTTGACCCAAGTCAGAAATTTCTATGCGCGTCAGAGGATAATAATTAATGCAGATGGAGGTTGTGGGATATCAACATCAACACAAGTGTGAACACGCCCCCACACACACACACCAACAATATTGAAGAGCTGATTATATTGTCATTATTTGTGATAATACCACTCACGAAGCAAAGAACGGATGGTGGGTGTTGTCCCATTTTTTTGCACCTCTTGAATTTCTTGTTATCATTCCGTGCATAAAAAACGGAATCTTTTCTCAATTTTTTTTTTTTTTGCTTTGCGCCACCACCTCTTTTCCATTGTTTGTTGTCTTCTGCTTCAATTGTATTCCTTGTCATTTTTGTTCGCTCCCTATGCCTTCCCTGCCGCTACACCAAAGTTCCATTTAATTGTGTTTAAACAAACTCTTTAGAAAAAAAAATAAAGTACACCAAAAAAATTGTAATTAAGTTTACCCATTATTATCATCATCGTTTTTTTTTCTTTTTGAAGAAGCAGCAGCATCCTTTCCCTTTTCGTCCTTGTATTCAATATCGACGTATTTTTTGAGGGTGGTTTCCATGTTCCTTCCCTTTTTTGGTATATACTGAGAATATATTATAGCAATGTACTTATTAATAGATGAAAAAA
>NW_026888325.1:0-9656 GCF_032173495.1 Musca vetustissima
TGCCGTTTGAAAATTTTATTTCCGCCCAAAATTCCCCCTAAAAAGTGCCCAAAATCAACAATTTATGCCCAAAAATTAAAGCGTTAAAGAAAAAATACAAATATTAAAAGCGAGGGTCCTTTTTGTTTTATATTTTTTAAATGCTGAAAAGTACACTGTTTTGCAGGATGGGAATATGGGACAATTTAATTTTATTTTTAAATAGTTTCCTAATGTATTTGATTTTAAAATTTGTACTTTGTTGCGGCAAAATTCCCTCATCGAAATATTCATTTAGGCTCCATGTGTCTTTGGGCCTAATCCGATTCGACAATTTGGAGTCCATTTACAAATGACCGTCTGTCTGTCTGGATGACTGGCGCGCACGATATCTTTCGAAAGAAGTAAGAGATTTCATCCAAACTTAGCACATTAATCGAGCCACTCTTTCCGGCCTCTAGGGCATAACCCTTTGAAAAAAAAAACATATACCTTATATAAAGCGAATGGTAAATACTGTATGGTCTAAACATGAGAAGCCCTAATACTTATTCTTAATATAATTTTAGGGCATTTATCGGTCACAATATAATAATGTTCCACAATAATGTTCCACCTTGGCACTAGAGAGTAGTTTCATAGACCCCAGTAAACCGGGGCTGACCATACAACACCCTACACAAATACGCCTGAACATGAGAAAAAATTCAATCTTGAAGGCCCAGATGGTTTAAATTGTTATTGGAGAGATCTACGGAAGGAACCACGATATTCCGGGGCTGACCATACAACTCCCTACACAAATACGACTGAACATGAGAAAAAATTCAATCTTGATGGCCCAGATGGTTTAAATTGTTATTGGGTAAATCTACGGAAGGAACCACGATATTCCTTACAACAAAATTTCGGTGGCGGTTCCTTAATGGTCATGAAAGCATTTTGATTTGGCATTTCCTAGTTGTGTAATGAATTCAATGGAGTACGTTTAAGTCTTGGAAGACAAATTATTGTCATTTTGGGAAAGCAACAACAATGAAAGACTCGTTTTTCTGCAGGACAACTCGTCAGTTCATAAAAGTCGCCATACTTAAGAATGGTTAAAATCAAAAAATATTCAAACTTCCTACCAGAATCCGATTGAGAACATATGGGGAATCTTGACTCGTCGTGTCTATGCAGAAAATCGCAAATACCAAACTGTGTTGAACCCCAAAGAAGTGATTATTGATGAATGGCGGCCAATCGATGAATATACATATATATTGTTATGATACGCAGTAGAAGCGAATCGACATACAAATGGCGATTAATCCATAAATAACCAGTAAGGAAAGTAGTAAAGTCGGACTGGGCCGACTATATAAAACCCTTCACCACTTTGGGTATATTTTACATATGTATCCTAACAGACGACGCGTTTTGTTATAAATCTGTATCTGAACCGATTTCAGGGAATCTTGCCAGAGACTAATTTATATGTCATCAGTACGATGTGTCAATCGGCCTAGCTATGGATCTTTTTACGAAGCTTAGCAAAATCATTCTAGACTTAATTTAGTATCCTATACCAAAATTCGTGCAAATCGAAAGATATATAGGGTCTTTGGTGCACCAATTACCTTAAATCGGATAAAAATACATATGGGAGCTATATCTAAATCTGAACCGATTTTCACGAAACTTGGCAGACATCATTCTCGATCTTATTCATAACCCTGTGCCAAATTTTGTGCCCTTTAGTGGACTATTTACCTAAACTCGGGCGAAGCTATATATGGGAGCTATATCTAAATCTGAACCGATTTTCACGAAACTTTGCACACATCATTCTATACTTAATTTAGTACGCTGTGCCAAATTTCGTGCAAATCGAAAGATATATCGGGACTTTGGTACACAATTAACATTAAATCGGACGAAGAATTATATGGGAGCTATATCTAAATCTGAACCGATTTTCTCGAAACTTGGCACACATTATTCTGGACCTAATTCAGTACTCTGTGCCAAATTTCATGCAAATCGAAAGATATAGAGGGACTTTGGTGTCCCATTTACCTTAAATCGGACGAACAAATATATGGGAGTTATATCTAAATCTGAACCGATTTTTCCCAATTTCAATAGGGTTCGTCCTTGGGCCAAATAAGTGACTTGTGCCAAATTTCATCCAAATCGGATTATAAATGCGACCTGTACTTTGTTTACAATTTAACATCTACAGACGGACAGACGGACGGACGGACATGCATAAATCGACTCAGAAAGTGATTCTATGCATATTCACAAAAGGAACCATGTATCTATCTCGTCTCCTTTTGCCTGTTACAAACATATGCACAAAGACATAATACCCTGTACCACAGTGTGGTGAAGGGTATAAAAATTATGATAGACATACGAGGGAAAAAATGCGTAAATCGAATCAGCTAGTCGAAATATATCGGTAGTGTTGGAGTAATATTTCGCTGTTTTACAAACTCTTGGGACAATAAAATTTCTCAAAACATATTTGTGTAGGGTATATAGAAATATAGAAAAAATATAAATGTGCCGGGAACAAAAAAATGCCCAAAATCTGCCCATGTCCTAAATTTTACATTATTTATGCCCACTTTTGGGCATAAATCAAAATTATGCAATGATGAAATTTTATAGAGGAGCTATATGCGAATATGAATAATAATACTGGCTATGCATAATTCGGGTGTTCGGTAGAGAATTTGAGTTGTCGGAACATATTTGAATACAATTTGACTCTGGCCATTATAACCTAGACTATAAGATGGAGTGTATATTAAATATGTCATTCCGTTCGCAACACCTTATAAACCATATTTTTGCTATATGATGTTTTGGCAATCACGACAGAAGTCAGAATAAAACTTTGAAATTATGTACATACATTGCTACGACTTAGATATAGCCCCAATCTAACTTGACTCTATTTGATTAAAATGCCTTAACCCCCCTTTGTTAAGGTATTACACACATGGTGTGCATTCAAAATGCTTTAAATCGGTAGGGACCTTTAATTGGGGCATATGTCTGCTATATTGGATATCTGGACTAGAAGCTTCAACATATGGGCATTTCCGCAAAAAGGTAAACCAAAGTCGAAGGATTTGTTCCTATAATTGTGGTTAAATACATAAAGTAAAGGCTAACAAGTGAAAAGCGTTGGATACCCTCCACCATAGATATTCTGACAGGTACTAGAAATGAAAATAAAGGGAACATACCAAGAAGTGGACCTATACCGACATTTCTAAAAACGGATTATGTGAACCATAATGAAACCATAATACAAATTTCAAAAAATTTTAATGGATAATTAAACCTTCGGCCTTATGGCTAATGAGGGTGTATACACTTTGACACTCTGAAAATGTGCCTCATCGAAATATTGGTTCTAGACCCCATGTTTCTTTGGACCAAATTTGTTTCAGAAAAATTTTATATCGTCCAAACTTTGCCCATATTATTATTTCTTCCAAACATAGCTCAAGTTCGAAGATGGGAAATATCGATCCCCTCCTTCTGGTAACTCCCACACAGGGGCTAGCCTAAATGCGGGTTATAGTTCGAACCATATGTTCTAGTCTTTTATCTCGATACCCTCCGCAGGTGAAATGTATACAACAGAGTCTTAGAACCAAACCCTAAAAGCGGAACAAATTAGATAACTATTTTTATATAAACAAGTGAAAAAGCGTTAAGTTCGGCCGAATATTTATACCCTCAGCCTTATGGCTAATGAGGGTGTATACACTTTGATACAGTGAAAATGTGCCTCGTTGAAATATTGGTTCTAGACCCCACGTTTTTTGGAACAAATTCATTTCAAAAAATTTTGATTTCATCCAAACTTTGCCTATATTATTTATTCCAAACTTTGTTCAAGTTCGAAGATGGGAAATATCGATTCACTCCTTCTGGTACGTCCCACACAGGGGCTAGGCCTAGGCCTAAATCCGGGCTATAGTTCATATATAGTACATTATCGAACCCTACGTTCCATCCTCCGCACGTGAAATGATTACAAAAGAGTTAGAACCAAACCCAAAGCGCAAAACAAATCAGATAATTTAATATAAACAAGTGAAAAAGCGTTAAGTTCGGCCGGGCCGAACTTTGGATACCTTCCACCATAGTTATACTGACAGATACATACAATGAAAATATAGGGAACATACCAAAAAGTGAGCATACACCGATAATTATACAAACCGATTTATGTAAACCATTATGTACACCAAATACAAACTTCAGCAATTTTTAATGGGGATTTTTCCTAAAATCTGTAAGATCCATAAAGTGGATTGATAGTGATATCGCACGGTAGAGTATAAAATCCTCAAACTACTGTAATTTAGATTACAAAGTTATATGAGGGTATGCCTAAAGGGAGAACAATTTTGATTACATAGTGTAGGAAATAGTGAATATTTTGGGATATCATTATATGAGGGCTATGCCTAATTAATGACCGGCATATGCCAATTTTGAACGCAATATTTTAATTATTTATCTCAATTTTTTCCTTCAGGAGGTATCTCTATATTGAGGAGATGCCTAAATGTCTGCCAATATATTTCATTATAGTCATGTTTGAGTTTTTTTTTATCACAACATATTTGGAAGGCGGAATGCTTACAACAGATGGCTAAATACTCCTTGTGGGGTAAAAATTGACTATTCCCCGTAACGACTACCCAACCGCAACTCACAGAACAAATCAGATAACTATTTTAATATAAACCAGTAAGGAAAGTAGTAAAGTCGGACTGGGCCGACTATATGATACCTTTCACCACTATATATATGGTGCTAAATTTAATTTCAATCAAATTTAAGGAAATCGATTTAAAGTAAACATGATACACTCGAATCAGTATGCCGCACTATTAACCAGTAAGGAAAGTAGTAAAGTCGGACGGGGCCGACTATATGATACCCTTCACCACTATGGGTATATTAAAAAGGTCTATTAGCATGTACTTGAATGAAATGAAACATGTGATATTTATCTAAATGTGAATCTACGTAGATCTATCCATAAAGTATGTAAATCGACTTCAAACAAATATAAATAGGTCATCCGTTGGGCTATGTCTGTACTTCTAGAAAACTACATAATTCTATGCTCAATTTTGTACGTTGTGCAAAATTTGATGTCAAACTGACTAACATGAGGAGTTTGAGGCCCAATTTACTTGATATCGGGCCAAATATTAAGCGATTTCACAGGATACGTTATACTAATTTCAGAACGTTTTGTTCCTATTGGTTCCTTGGTGCGTCAAGTACTTAAAATCAATCTTTAATAAAAGGGAGCTATATCTAAATGTGGACCGATTTTCACGAAACAACGCAGACATCAATCTAGGCTCAATTCAGTACGTTATGCCAAATTTCGTGCAAATCGAAAGATATATAGGACTTTGGGGTACCATTTACATGAAATCGGACGAAACTATATATGGGAGCTATATCTAAATCTGGACCGATTTTCACGAACCTTTACATACATCATTCTAGACCTAAATGATTAGTCTCTACCAAATTTCGTGCAAATCGAAAGATATATAGGGACTTTGGGGCACCATTTACATGAAATCGGACGAAACTATAAGTGGGAGCTATATAGAAATCTGGACTGATTTTCATAAAACTTGGCAGACATCCTTCTAGGCTCAATTAAGTACGTTATGCCAAATTTCGTGCAAATCGAAAGATATATAGGGACTTTGGTGTACCATTTACAAGAAATCGGACGAAACTATGTATGGGAGCTATATCTAAATCTGGACCGATTTCCACGAAACTTTACATACATCATTCTAGACCTAAATGAATAGGCTGTACAAAATTTCGTGCAAATCGAAAGATATATAGGGACTTTGGGGCACCATTTACATGAAATCGGACGACACTATATATGGGAGCTATATCTAAATCTGGACCGATTTTCACGAAACTTTGCAGACATCATTCTAGACCTAAATGATTAGGTTGTACCAAATTTCGTGGAAATCGAATGATATATAGGGACTTTGGGGCACCATTTCCATGAAATCGGACGAAACTATATATGGGAGCTATATCTAAATCTGGACCGATTTTCTCGAAACTTGGCAGAAATCACTCTAGACTTAATTCAGTACGTTATGCCAAATTTCGTGCAAATCAAAAGATATATAGGGATTTTGGGGCACCATTTACATGAAATCGGACGAACCTATATGTGGGAGCTATATCTACATCTGGACCGATTTTCTCGAAACTTGGCAGACATCACTCTAGGCTTAATTCAGTACGTTATGCCAAATTTCGTGCAAATCAAAAGATATATAGGGACTTTGGGGCACCATTTACCTGAAATCGGACGAAACTATATATGGGAGCTATATCTAAATCTGGACCGATTTTCACGAAACTTGGCAGACATCATTATAGGCCTAAATGATTAGCCTGTACAAAATTTCGTGCAAATCGAAAGATATATAGGGACCGTTTACATTAAATCGGTTAAATATATATATGGGAGCTATATCTAAATCTGAACCGATTTTTCCCAATTTCAATAGGGTTCGTCCTTGGGCCGAATAAGTGACCTCTGCCAAATTTCATCCAATTCGGATCATAAATGCGACCTGTACTTTGTTTACAATTTAACATGGACAGACAGACGGACAGACGGACAGACGGACAGACGGACGGACGGACGGACGGACATGCATAAATCGACTTAGAAAGTGATTCTATGCATATTCTCAAAAGGAACCATGGGTCTATCTCGATTATTTTTGCCTGTTACAAACATATGCACAAAGACATAATACCCTGTACCACAGTGTGGTGAAGGGTATAAAAATAAAATCTCAATCAGACACCCGTTCGAAATATATATGGTACGTTGTACAAAATTTCGTGTCAATCGGGCAAATATTAGGAGTTTGTTTTTACCTAAAATCGGACTAAAATACATTTACATTAAATCGGATGTAACTATATATGTGAGCTATATTAAAATCTGCCAAATTTCGTGAAATCGAAAGATATATAGGGGCTTTAGTACTCCACTTACATTAAGTCGGACGAAAATATATATGGGAGCTATATCTAAATCTAAATAAATTTCCTCAGAACTGAACACACGTCATTCTAGATTAATTTAGTACGCCATGCCAAATTTCGTGTAAATCCAAGAATATATAGGGACTTTGGTGTACTATTTACATAAAATCGGACGAAAAAATATATATTGGAGCTATATCTAAATCTGAACCGATTTTCACGAAACTTGGCAGACATCACTCTAGGCTCAATTCAGTACGTTGTGCAAAATTTGAGGCAAATCGACAAGTATATAGGGTCTTTGGTGCACCATTTACCTTAAATCGGACGAAAATTTATATGGGAGCTATATCGAAGTCTGAACCAATTTTTCCCAATTTCAATAGGGTTCGTCCTTGGGCCAAACAAATGAGCTGTGCCAAATTTCATCCAAATCGGATTATAAATACGACCTGTACTTTGTTTACAATTTAACACCAACAGACGGACGGACGAACGGACGGACATACATAAATCGACTCAGAAAGCGATTCGATGCATATTCTCAAAAGGAACTATGGGTCTATCTCGTTTCCTTTTGCCTGTTACAAACATATGCACAAAGATGTAATACCCTGTACCACAGTGTGGTGAAGGGTATAAAAAGGGGGTTATATGGGGACTACCCCTAAAAAAGGTAATATTCACCCCTTTCATTTTTGGTGGGGAGATTTGTTACCATATACGACTACAAAATACCAAATTTCAGCGAATTCTGTTGAAAAACATGCTCAAGAACCTCAAAATAGCCAAAATTGGGGGTACCCTTATATGGGGACTACCAGAAATTGGACCTATTTTTATAAGAAAAAATGAACCTATATGTATAATTTTTTGTGGAGAAATTGGGTACCCAATAGCAACTCAATATACCAAATTTAAGCGAATTCGGTTGAAAAACGTGCTCAAGAACCCCAAAATACGGAAAATTGGGAGGTACCCTTATATGGGAGCTATGCCTAAACGTGGACCGATATATCCCATCTTCGAACTTGACCTGCCTGCAGACAAAAGACGACTCTGTGCAAAATGTTGGCGATCTACCTCAACTCGTTTAGACGCTAGAGTTTTTACAACAGACGGACAGACGTACATGCTTAGATCGTCTTAGAATTTTACGCTGATCAAGATCGGTGGGTATAAAAAGGGGGGTATATGGGGACTACCTCAAAAAAGGGCAAATATTAATAATTTTTGATGGGGAGATTTGTTGCCATATACGACTACAAAATACCAAATTGCAGCGAATTCGGTAGAAAACCGCGCTCAAGAACCCCAAAATACCGAAAATGGGGGTACCCTTATATGGGGGCTATCCAAACAAATTGACCTATATTCATAATTTATTTGTGGAGAGATTTGGTACTCAAAATACTAAATTACAGCCAATTCGATGGAAAAATACGACCAAAACCCTCAAAATACTGAAAATTAAGAGGTTTTTTGTGGAGACATTTAGTGCCCTATAAGAACCCAATGTAGCTAATTTCAGGGAATTCGGCTGAAAAACGTGCTAAAGAACCCCAAAATACCGAAATTTGGCGGTTAGCCTTAAATGGGAGCTATGCCTAAACGTGGACCGATATATTCCATTTTCGAACTTAACCTGCCTGCAGACAAAAGACAAACCTATGGAAAATTTCAGCACCCTATCTCAATTCCTTCAGAAGATAGCGTGATTACAACAGACGGACGGACATGGCTCGATCGTCTTAGAATTGTACCCTGATCAAGAATATATATACATTATAGGGTCGAAAATGAATATTTCGATGAGTTACAAACGGAATGACAAAATTAATGTACCCTCCATACTATGGTGGAGGGTATAAAAATACAAAAAAGATCACATTTGTAATGTTTTTTTCTTGTTCTTAGGATAAATACTATTTTAATGACAATAAATGCAGACACTGCAGAAATAAAAACAGCAAAATCAAAAAAATCCCTCGCAAATAAAGGATATGCCAAATTTTGAAAGTGTTATTATTCATGTAATGAATATTAAAAGTTCAAAATATTCACACAATTCGCAGAGTTTGCCATTATTAGCATTGATGTATAAAGTCACGTATATTTGAAGTCGCGTGAGTGACCGCTCTTCTGTGCCTTTTATCTCAAAAGTTAAAAACTGAAGGCTCTCAATTTTTTACCACTGATAGTACTCCCAAAGTTCTATAAAAAAGTATTAAGGGAAAATAGTAAAAATGTAATTGTTATCGATTTATTTAAGATTTAAAATTTGATTTTGCCTTTTGAAATTCGTGTAAGTGACTGCGGAAGTGCCCATATCGAAAATTAAATGGGACCTTCACTTGGGGCTATTTAAAAACATATATTAAATTTTTCCTTTAAATAACCCTTTTATTTACCAGGAATACGAAATGTCAAATTATGGCCGAATTCCCAGAAAAATACGCATTAAACCTTCAGATCTTTCGTAATTTAAATGGAATTTGATATTTGATAGATTTTTGTCGTATATCTTCACTTAGTATACAATAACACGTTTAGTGCCAAAAAATTGGTAAGTATCTGTCACAATAATAACAACT
>NW_026888326.1:0-9524 GCF_032173495.1 Musca vetustissima
TTATTTTACTATAAAAGAGAATATCCCCAAAAAATTTGAAATAAGAAGTCACAATGTTTTTTAAATTTTTTCTTTATTTTTTTTCTCATTTTCTTCTATACTTAAATCTGACACAATTTTGTTTCATTTCATTTTCGATTTTATTTTTCATTGGCTTACTGCTAAACATTACCCATTGATTTTTTTTAATTGCAAAATAGTTTTAGGCTAATTTCAAACACATGCACATACACGTGTATGTATGTGTCAGTGTATATACAATATTAATATGTTTGATTCTTTCATCTATAATTGTTTGCCAATTACCTTTGATACCTTTTGGTTTGTGTCATGTAAAGAGACTTGTCTTTAATATACTCCTTCGTTTGGGTTTATTTTTAATTGTTTATTTAACGGTAAAAAATTATGTGTTTAATGATAAATAGACACCAATATTTATTTATTTGTTTATTTGTTTTATATATAAGTAATTTTTATTAACTCTAACAAATAATAAAACAACTTGGTTTTAACCACAGAGAAAATATAAAGAAAATATTTCAAGTAGTTCGGTATTTTTTTCACTTATACAAAAAGTGGACATACATACAAATGTATATATGTTTATATATATACATATGTTGATGTACAAATATATGTTATTTTATGGACAATATTTTTTTCTTTTTTAATTCTTATAATTTAAATATATATTTTTTTATTTTCATTGAAGCACACTTGGGTTTTAATTCGTAAAAATTATAACTTAGTTGTTGTTGGTTTATTTAAATATATTTGTTTTTGTTTTTTTAAGATAGAGAAGTTACAAATATATAGTTATAATTGTATATATGTATAGTGTCAATGGATTTAGGGGCGGAACTCTTTATTTAATTCTTTTTGAATTTTTAAGTTTTACTCATTTAATTTTTAACAATATTTTTTGTTTTTTTGGTATTGAATATTATATTTTTTTTAATTATTTTATATAATATATATTTTTATATCTACCACAGTGAATATATATAAATATTTTTTATTTCATGTTGTTGTCTAGTACAATCGTTGTTGTTCCCAATAAGGTAAATTTTCTCAATTTTTTGGTTTTCCAGTTATTTTTTTGACTGCCTTCCTTACTTTATTTTTATTTTTTTCATTTTAGAACTTCTGTGTGTTTGTATGTATGTGTATTTGAACATATTTGTTAACACATTTCTTTTTTTAATCATTTACTAATACTTTTTTCTAATTAAATACTAATTGCGCCATTAAAAATTACAACCTGTACGTTAACAAAATTAAAAATGAAATAATTTTGAGATTAAAGCAAAATAAGAAATTTATATACCATACTACACCAGTAGCATATATAAAAATTAAATGAATCCCAAGAATGAATTTTTTATATATAGAAAAACATTTACAGATCTACTAGACTGAGTATGCCGACGTAGAAAACAGCTGCCATACTTCAGTTATTAAAAACTACATATTTTTTTTAAAATTCACGCCCATAATTAGATCATAAAAAGTATATTTATTTAAATAAAAATTAAAAATATAAAAATAAACTATAATATAATAAATAAAAATAAAAAATATAATAAATCAAAAATATTAAAAAAACAGGCCTAATAGTTGACTTTAAAAATAATTTTTAAAGAATCCACACCTAAAGGTGGACCAAGCCTAAATGTAAAATTTAAAAATAATTTTTAAAAAATCGAAGCCTAAATGTGGACCATACAAATATTTTTTTTAATAAACGCCTTTAATTAGGCTATGAAAAATAATTTAAAAAATCTTCCACACCTATAGGTAGACTATGAGGTAGGCTATGAAAATAATTTAAAAAATCCATACCTAAAAGTGGACCTTACAAATAATTTAAAAAATCCACACCTAAAAGTGGACCTTACAAATAATTTTTAATTAAATCCACGGCTAAAGTTGGAGCTTAAAAATAACTTTTGGAAAATCCAAGCCTAAAGAAAGACCTTAAAAATATTTTTTAATCCACGCTAGACCCTAAAATTTTTTTTCTTTTAATTTTTCAAATATTTATATTTTGTTTTAAAAAATTCCCCAGTCTGTAGAGCATCTCAACAATCCCCAAAATAAAAAAAAAAAAATAAACTAAAAAAATTGTTTTTTTTTAATTTTAATGTGAAATATGTATTTGTGTTTCGTTTCAATTTTTTATTTGTTTATTTTCAATACTTAATTTACGTATATACGAATTATGTACTATGATGCATTATATTTTATGTATGTATTGATGTTTCTGAAACTATGTAGCTATGTTTCAATATTTAATGAATACCTTATTCAATACTAAGTTCATTTAAGGTTTTAATTATTTTAATAATTTTCTTTTTTTACTTTAAAGCTTTCCATAATGAAATGTGTATGTGATGTATGTATGTTTGGATGTCTCTGTTTAGAACTAATATGTCTGTTAATATGTATGTTTTTTTTATAATTGTATATACAGAATACAAAAAATCATTATGACTTCTTATTCGAATACAAGACACATTTTATATTACTTAGATTTTTATTTTCTTCATTATAATTTTTTTATATATTTATATATATATATATATATTGTTTCAAGTTTTACTAAGACATAATGTTGTGAGAAGAGAAGAAGGAGGAAGACGTAATATATATATGATATTAATAATATTACATACTATTTGCAGGATATTTTTTTATTTAGTTTATTTTTCTATAGACAAAAATTAACAAGACCTTAGGACTGGGTCGTTTTACCTTACGAAACTTTTTTGCTATTGAAAAAATACCCACATGAGGTTCTGTAAATTTTTTCTATGGAAAAAACCCAAAATTAGAACAATTTTAAACCAGAAATTATTTCAACATATTATTTCAATTTGTCTTTATTATAATAGTCCTGCATTGTTGATAACTTTACATTCAAGATTTTTCGAAGTATTTATGGAGGGGAATGTGTAGAAACCTTTTTTTTTTTTTTTGGTGTATGTATGTCATTTTAAATATTTATTAATATGTGTTTACAAATAAAATATATGTATGTATATACTTTTGTCTGTAATTTGTGTCCTTCCAAAAAACACACTTTCTTTAAAACAAATGCAACAATTGTCCATTTCATTGCACTACCATTTATTGCTTAAATATTTATCTTTTTAATTTATTTTATTTATTTATATTATTTTTTTTACTTTTTTTGTATTTTCCATTTGTTTTCCTTACAATACATTTTAACGTTCGTTTGTCTTTGATCTTTACGTGGGTTGTTGTTCTATTCTCGTTTGTAGTAACTATTGCAAATTTCTTTTAGGAATATCTAAAATAAATTATTTCGTTTTTTCTTCTATTTTTTTAATTGTTTTGAAATTTAATGAGTCAATTGTTTTTTATTATTATTTGGATACAAAAAATATGTTGGAAGGTAAAAAGCGTGTCGTTGTCATTTTTGTTTTTAATAAATAAAGAAGCTTATTTGTTTGTAACATCGTTCCCTTTGATATTTCTTTCATATGTAGATGTTAGTCTGGTTAACAGTTTGAAGAATAAATATTGGCAACATCATTGCAGAGGGGTTTTTCAGGATCTTTTAATAAGGTCACCCATCTAGCGAAAGTCTGCTGCTGTTTCTCATGTCTAATGTAAAAAAATTGGACTTTGTTTACGTGTTCATAAAGGACTTTGACAGCAAACTTAAGGGAACCTCCCCATTCTCGATTTTTTATTTTTAAGATTTTAAATGGGCTGTTAAATGAATACCAATGCTTGTTAAATGAATAACAATGCTTCAAATATATATACTTTGCACATACATATATATTTGAAGATTTAAAAAGAAAGAAAAATAATTTACAAAAAAATTTTGTTGTTGTTTTTGTGATCAAAGAAAAGTCCTTATTTTTGATGGCGGACATGATAACTCCTCACTGGAACATCGGAATCCGGGTCCCCTTAAGATGCAGTTGGTCTCTCTGGATGATCTTATTAATAAGCTTTAATTAAGAAAAAACTATAAAAAAATCCATGGCCCAATAATAAGGTCGTCCGAAAAGGCCAGATGATTTCACTTGAGCTGTCATAATGCTTTCAATTTTGACTTCTATGAAATCGTAAAAGTATTACAATTTTTCAATATTGGGATCAAATCGGATATTCAATTCGTTTGATATTGGTTTGAAAGAAAAGTTACGATATGCGAGTTTTGTATCAAATCGTACATTCCATACTATTGTTATTGGAGTAACATATTTTCAAAATTGCGACCGTTCGAGATCGAGGTACCAAATGGAATGAACTGCTAGTCCCACCTTCGAACTTGATTTAAAGTTGGTCAAAACACAACGATTTGCAAAATTTAAATTATAACCGTTTAATATTGAATTAACAAATTTTCGAAATTTTGCACTTTGTGGGGGAGTTACCAGAAGAAGTGGACCGATGGATATGATTAAGGTTCGGTAAAAATATTACGATGTGTAAAGTTTGGTTAAAATCGGACATTTTAAATTTGACACATTGTGGGGGAGGTGCAAAGATTGAAATAATACGAACATTCCATTTGTTTGATATTGAATTAACAATTTCTCAAAATGTTTACACTTTGTGGGAGAGGTACCGGATGTTGACAATGAAATAGCCAATAGGAGGTTTTTACAGATCTCTCAATCGCCTATCTCATTACCTTCTATGTTCCTATATCCTGGAACCCAAAAAATTAATGTTATAAGTTTGGAATGAAATCAGACAGATGAAGGAACAAATTATCTGAAACGGATTTGATCGAAAGGAAGTCTATTTCCTGAATCTTAAACGGCATATACATTCGAACTTTTTACCGGGTTAACCTACTTTATGAGGATTTATTTGACACATATGCAAAGGAATTGACAATTGAAACCCACTGGGTTAACGAAATCCAGTTAAATGTAAATGTACTATTAGTGGGTAATTTTTCCTACTCGTTTTATTAATATTTTTTGACATTTCATTGTGCAAGTCTTATAGTATGTTTACATTTAACCGGATTTCGTCAACCCAGAGGGGTTTAATTGTCAATTCCTTTGCATATGTGTCAAATAAATCCTCATAAAGTAGGTTAACCCGGTAAAAAGTTCTAACGTACAAGGAGTTTTAGGTCTGAACAACATTTTCAAAGGGTTTAATTTTATCACGAAAATTGACTTTCCCTGAGGAATGTGTATTCTATACATAATTTTGTTCAGCAATAAGGGTCATTTATGGCCTAATGGGTACGTAAGCAAAGAAAAATTCCGCACATACTCCGGTTAAATAATCGGAAGGTATTTTTTTTTAATTATATCGCTTTAATTCAGGCCTCGCTGCAATACATAACACGTGTTATCCGTCATATTTTTTTATTAGAATCACATATCTGAATATATTTTAACATTTCTTCGTTAGCATCCCCTTCGACTTTTATTAGAATTCCAGAGTGTTCAGAATATATTTCAAAGAAGACCAGAGTCTCTTGTGATATAAAGTTTTACTCTCATCGAAGACCAAATAACAACCGACCACATCCAATTCAGGGAATACCAACTGTGATATAAGTGAGGAATTTGTAATGCCAGTTTTTGGAGGTTAATGTTCTAAAAAAAAATATCACAGTTGTCTGTGTATATAAATAAGAAGAAAAGAAGTGATATAGAAACATTGTGACAAAGAATTCGTTGATAATATGTTTTTTTTTTTTTTTTTTTTTTTTTAATTTATTTAATTTTTTAATTGTTTTAAATATTGTACGATTATGAATTTCTTTTTATTCCTAGAATCAATCACAAACAAAATATTATTTTTAATATTAATGTATGTTTGTCTGTATAAACTTTTTGTTGGATATTTATATCATATTACAAAAGTGAATAATCCATATTTAATTATTTGTATTTAATTGGTTTTTGTATAATAATTAAAGCTGTCATTTGAGTTTTATGCGCAAAACATATATTCATAATAACATAAGTGGTAGTGAGGGGGAAGAGGTTGGGGTTTTTTAAAGGATTTGAGTTTAAAATAAAATCGAGGAAGATTTATTTAAAATATGCATATATATAAGTTTGCTTTTCATCGAACACTTTATATTTTTGCAAATACTAAATGTAACATTTGTATATAGTAATATATATCATCTGATTCCCAGTGCAATTAAGTTTTTTTGTTTTAATTAATTTCCAAACATAATTTTGTACCCTAATAAGTACAAATATGAAAATATGTATTTAAAGAAAATTTACAAAACTCCAAAGTATTTCTCCTTTTTGATCATTTTAACCTAATCTTCTTAGAATTTCATCAATTACAAATTTTTAATTTCAAGGATTATTATAATAAAAATTATAATTATATAAATGTATGTAATTATTTTTAATAAGTAGAAGTAGAATATAATTGAAATATTATATTAGCTTGAAGATGGCACAGTTCCTCTTTGGCTAAAATTTTAAATACTTTAAATGGGTTAAATTTCTGAAAAAAAAAATTGACTTTTCGAGCTAATTGAGCTAATTTTTAAAATTATTTTATTTAATTTGTTGCGCTTGTTTTGATTTCCAGATAATATTTATTTTAAGAAATAAATATTAATGGGAGCATTTCACATTAAATATACATACATATATGTATGTACGTATGTTTGTATATTTTATGTCAACACACGCATTGATCGTAAATCAAAAACCGATTGCATTCCCATCATAGAAAACGAGAAATTATTCTCATAAAATAAAATCAAAATCTCTTGTCGTAGATGGTCAGGAGATTTTCTCTTTGAATGGTAAGAAGGTCTTCTTATTCCTCTATAAGAAAGTCTTCTTATGGAAAAGAGTGTTTTCAAAGAAGACCCGAAGACCAGAAGATCTTCTTATAGTAGATCAGAAGGTTTTCTAATAGGAAGCAATGGTCTTCTAACAGGAGACCAGAAGGTCTTCTTATCGGATACCAAGAGTTCTTCTTATAGAAGAAATGATATTCTTCTCGAAATATGAAAACAAAATAATAGTCTGAATCGGGGTGCTATGAAGTATTGACAGGACAAAATAGAAAATTCTTTCTGAAAAATATACAGGAAATTTAGGATAAAGAAGACGTGAGTATATAATTATATATCATTATTTTGATGCATTGTTCTACTCTTAGGATGGAGCAGGTAGATTGCAATTGGTGCAATATTGTAAGTATAATCGGAAAAATGTTTCATATTTCAATAAATTTTAATTTTGTTGTTTCTTTACAGATGATGTTAAAATGAAAAAAATCATCACGCCAACTTTCCAGGCAACGTGTTTACTTTATTATAATATGATATTAAGTAAATAGAATGCATTTTTTGTTATATAAAAAATTGCATGCTATAAAAAATAAATATATGAAAAAATATATTTTTTTATTTGAATTTTAAATGGGGTATGATTGATGACAATAAGTATTCAGTCATCAACGACTGTTCAAACGACAGGGTAAGTGAATATGTGGTTAACAAAAAGTAGGGAGTTTAGTCGCTGAACGACAGTATCGCTTACCCTGTCGCCCAAGTTGTCTTGCATGAATACTGCGACACTTGTGTGAAAATTTCGTCAACGATCTCACATTGTTGTCTGCAAAGTGTCTTCAAGGAATTGCCATTGTCTTGCACGATGCGTTAATGTTGTCTGCAAGACGGTTTCTCCTGGGATAATATATATATATATATATATATATGTACTTTTGTTCCATCGTAATTTTGTTTTCTTTTTAATTCATATTGAAATAAGCAATAAAAATTATATAAATTTAGCACATTTGCAATACTATTTTTTCCACGAATTTAAAGCAAACTAAAATGGCCAAGGATGACAGGAAAGGATTTGTGTGGGTGTGTGTGTTTGTTTATCATTCTTAAAAAGTCTTGTTTTTTGCTTTACTTTCTTCTAAGATCTTACAATTTATTTTGAGTTTCATGTGTTGTTCTTTTGTTCTATATTTTTTTGTTTTAATGTGAATCTAATTTTGTACTTTTATAAAAAGTTGATTCTTATTACATTTTATTATATAATTGTTACGATTTCAATTTTTCAAAACAAATTATTAATTTGTTTTATATATATATACTTGTATATGCATATGTGTGTATGTTTTGTTTTTAATTATTTACTTATTTAGGTTAGTTCTTGTGAAGTTCGTTTCAATTTAGACACATTTAAGTAGTAAGGCGGGGATTACATAAAAATTTTAATTTAATTTGAATTTAAAAAAATATTGTTTTCTTTTTTTTAGCTTAACAAACCTCGTATTTTAGATATATTGTAGTTATTTTTGGATCATGTTGTTTTGTTTTTAGTTGTTTTTTTTTTTCTCGTGTTTTTCATTTTTCTTTGGACGAACACTTGGTGAGAGTAAAAAATAAAATGCTGATTCATTTGCTTAATAAATTATTTTTATTTTTTCCTTAAATTGTTTGGTGTTGGAAAACAAGTTATATGATTTCTTTTTTTTATTTTTTTTTTTTTATACACTTAGGTCAATTTTTATAGAATTGTGAGCTTCTTTACGTACAATGTATTACAATAAAAATTCAATGTATCCAAAAAAAATTAAAAAAAAAACAATAAAATATTTCTCAAAAAATATGGCTTCAATTGCAAAGCAAATAAAGAAATTGAATTAAATTATGTTATATATGGAGTTTGGGTACTTTTTTTTGTAAACAGAAAAAAACCTTTTAAAACCAAACAAGGTACATTTTAATTATATATGTGAATGGGGCTCGAAAATTAATATAAAAATATATTTTCTTCTAGGGAATTTATAAGAATAAAATTATTCGAGAATTATTTGTTTGATATAAAATTATTTAGGTAGAAAATATTAGAAGCTGATTACATTTTTGGGTAGCTTTCTTTAAATATATATCATAAATGAAAATCTTGCTCAAGATCCCTAGAACGATTCCAAAGACCACAACCAATGGACTGCTGCCCAAAACATTTAAATTAAAATTACTTGATTTAATCAAAGCAATTTAAATGTAACCATTATTCATCATTTTTTCTTTTAATATTAACATTCCCTAAATGCTAATATTTACTACAGAGAAACTCGTAAAGGAACACTTATTTAAAAAAAGCCAAAAACTGCACCGGTTATTGGCGATATTTCTGTTGGCGATATTTCTGTTAATTAACTATATATTTCTATAAAAAAAGGCTGCATATTTTTATATGAAAATGCTCAATAAATAATTGAGAATATCCCACCTCTATTTGTTTAACCTTTTTAAATTTGACATCAGAGAAAGTCGCATTTGATCAGAAATCTCCAATTTAAATGTATATATCCACAAAGTGTGTTCATATACCTTCACATAAAAAGAGACCTAAATGTATATGTATTATTAAAAAAAAAACTAAACAATTCTCCCTAAAATAAACAAACAAAAATAAATAACATTTTGGTATTAACTTCGTTTCTGTTTTTATACAGCATTTGATGTTTTTGTTTTCTTTTTTATTATTATTTTGTATTCAGTAGTGTTG
>NW_026888327.1:0-9563 GCF_032173495.1 Musca vetustissima
TTCGGAAATAACCTAAGTATTGTAATAATATTACGGACGCAATGATGGTCGGATGGAGATTTGTAAATCGACTCCAAATTATCTGAAAAGGATTTGGTCCAATGAAATATGGGATTTAAAACCAATATTTCGATGAGGCACATATCAAAGTGTATATACCATCATTAGCCATAAGGCTGAGGTTCTAAACATTTATGTGTGTTATGACTATATCGGAAAGTAGTGTTGGCGGTTTATTTGGGATACCATTTGTATTTTGTTTTCGCAAAATAGTCAGTCTGAATCCCAGTTTGTTGTATGGCATTGTTTGCCGAGGGGTAAGGCAGAGAAGACTATAGTTTCGGATAACGCCACTGATCCTCATCAGTTCCCTTAGTTTTTTGTTGGGATATTCTCCCCAGAAGCTATTGCTTCTATACAAAAAACCGTTCATACCCAAATGTCTCTTGTAACAAAGCGAAGTACTTAGCTGACCAGCGACATAAACTGTATGAGAATTTCGCTGGAGCCTCACTTCGAGGTTAAGAAGGCATTTACAAACAATTCCATACCTTTCCCACTGTTGTGTGTTGTCACATCGCGACAAATGCACACAACGACTTTGTTGGTGTTGCTAGTATACAGCAACAAACCAAACAGTTTAACCGTGCCTGCGTCTACAACTTCAGTAGTGTTGGCGGTTTATTTGGGATACCATTTGTATTTTGTTTTTGCAAAATAGTCAGGCTGAATCCCAGTTTGTTATTTTTAAAAACAACTATTTATTAGTGGGGAATGTATGGCATTGTTTGCCGAGGGGTAAGGCAGGGAAGACTATAGTTTCGGATCACGCCACTGATCCTCATCAGTTCCCTATATAAGGGAGCAGTCTATAAATCTGATGAGGCACATTTCGATGAGGCACATTTTTGCCGTATCAAAGTGTATATACCATCATTAGCCATATCGGAAATATATAAGGGAGCAGTCTATAAATCTGAACCGATTTAAAGCAAACTTAACACACGTCATTGTAGACTTATTTCGGTTCACTGAGCAAATTTTTGTTTCACCCGAAGAAATATTTGGTATCGCAGGCTCAATTACCTATACTGTGCAAAATTTCATTGCAATCGGGAAAACTTTCGGTAATTAGTGCACCAAATCGGAGGCAAATATATATGAATGATACGTCTAAATCTGAAACGATATCAACGAAACTTAATCCACGTCATTCTAGACTTAATACAGTAGGCTATTAGTTTAAATCGGACGAAATTATTTATGGGACCTATGCGGACCTATATTGAAAACTCTCTGAGGATAAGGTTGTTCCAATTGGCAAGACAGATTGTATTTTCTGTAAGTGCGTCTAAGACCATCAAAATACATAAAAAAGGCTATATCGAAACGAAATCTTTAAACGTCCTAGGAGTAGTGATGCAAAATTTCAAAGCTCTATCTTAAAAATTGCGATTTCTATCATAATATATGCATACGGTTATGATAAAAAATCGAACTTTCCAGTACAAATGTCAGAAGGCGCCTGCAACAATTATGTTTACTTTGGCCAGAGATATATTATTCTTCGTACTTTCTAGCTAGTTTTTCTTTGCGGAACTTACTTTTTAATCTCAAATAAACCAAATGCGTCAGTACCAAGGCTAGATATACCTATCGTAGAAAATAATAATAATAAAAAACAGGAGTTCACAGTAACACCCACAAAATTCAATTGAATTCCAAAGTACCAGCTTCGCTATAATCTTCATTACATTATGCCACATAATTCAATGCAAGACATTCATCCTCTGCGAAAATCATTCAAGAATCTCAACTTAACAATAACCTTTTTCTTTTAGGTTTTCAGTTGATGCCCTGCATGCCTGAATGCAGGCGGTTGTGGAATATCCATTGTTTAGGCGTTTAGGCGGTTCATCTGCGGACATGTAAAGTTGCTTCTGTTGTCTTTGGTATAGGTATTAGTATAGTGCCATGCTTTCGGTTGGCATGCCTCGTAGACTCTTGCCATTGTTGTAGTTTTTTTACAGGTTACGCCTGCGTGTCCATCAAAAGTAAAGTACTTAAAAATATGTTACCATCAGAGAGAGCAGGACTGTCTACATTCACGCGAAATAAAATGAATAAAAATTGCAAAGGAAAAAGGGCTAAAATAGACGAAGATTAAAGGAGGCATCCATAAATGTATTTCCAAATTGAATTGAATTGAACTCTAGACAACCTAGAGCATATCAATTCGAAAAAGAATGGCCAGTTTACTATTGTGCCGAAAGACAATACAACGAGAACAAGTGGAGGTGGTGAACCATATAATACGCTACAACAGACGGTCTGCAATGTTCATCTGACAAAAAGATGTTTTTGTTCCAAATTTCCGATTTCATGATAGTGCACCAAAGACCGAACATTTGTCCGGTATACATACAGTTATTTACTTATATATCTCTTTTTTGGACCAAACCTTAATTTCACTCATATTTCACGAAATGCTTTTGAAATGTACATTATATTTAAATTCACGAAAACTTGTCACCAACACAATGACGAATGCATCATATCATTCATTTCGTACCACCACCACAAAAGGCGAATGAAATATAGAAGTGCTATAAAATAAAAATTGAAGGTGGTTGTGGCGGCAGCTTTTGTGTTAAAATTGTATATTTTCTTCATTGGTTTTCGCTATGCTTAAAAGCAAACGACCTATTGACGATGCACCTTGCAACATGCCACACGATCACACCACCGCCGCCAACAATTTCTGCATTGTAGTTGAAAAGAAGTAGCTCCAAAATCCATATCGAAGACGTGAAAATATTCAACATTTTGTGATCCTCAATCCTTTGTTGGTTTGCCTGCCGTTTGAAAATTGTTGGCTGTGTTTTGTTATTATTATTTCCATAACTATTGATTTCTTTTCTAGTGCAGACATTATGTTCGTTACATATTCTGGCTTTGGTTTGAAGTACAAGAGTGCACAGTGGGTTATATTTGTATTTCTGGGACCATCAATAAATAGATTGTAAAGTATGTTTGGTTTTCTAGTCGCTCTAGACGCCACAATTATAAGCCGAACATCACAACTTTTCCATGGGGATTTGACGATCGAAGGATATTGAATGTCGTGATAATAAACGGTCACTATTTAGCGGGTCAAATGTACCAAAAGGTTTTGTGTAAAATAACAAAAATTGGAACATATATGATTCGGAAAAGATACTGTGGAGGAGCTGGTGACCACTAATCGGTCAAGAAAGTGAAGATATTAGGTTGGTGAAAAAATCCATTATTTTTATGTGAACTATAGGACTTTATTTAACATGCTTCGGAATGTCCGGTTTGGGCCAAATATGCAATGTGGTACAGGGTATTATGTCTTTGTAAATATGTTTGTAACAGGGAAAAGTAAACGAAATAGACACATGGTTCCTTTTGAGAATATGCATAGAACCACTTTCTGAGTCGAATTACGCATGTCCGTCCGTCTGTCTGGATGTCCATGTTAAATTGTAAACAGGTCCATTTATGATCCGATTTGGATGAAATTTGGCATAGGTTACTTATTTAGCCCAAGGACGAACCCTATTGAAATTGGGAAAAATGTGTTCAGATTTAGATATAGCTCACATATATAGTTTCGTCCGATTTAATGTAAATGGTGTACCAAAGTCCCTATATATCTTTCGATTTGCACGAAATTTGGTATAGTGTACTGAATTAGGTCTAGAGTGGTGTGTGTTAAGTTTCCTGAAAATCGGTTTAGATTTAGATATAGCTCCCATATATATATTTTCTTCCGATTTAATGAAAGTGGTGCACCAAAGACCCCATATATCTTTCGAATTGCGAAATTTAGCATAGAGTAATGCATTAAGTCTAGAATGGTGCCTGTTAAGTATCCTGAAAATCGGTCCAGATTTAGATATAGCTCCCATACATATTTTCGTCCGATTTAATGTAAATGGTGTGTGTTAGGTATCCTGAAAATCGGTCCAGATATAGATAGAGCTCCCATACATATTTTCGTCCGATTTAATGTAAATGGTGCACCAAAGTCCCTATATGTCTTTCTATTTATACGAAATTTGGCATTGCGTAATGAATTGGGTCTAGAATGATATATTTTTCCTCCTTTTTAATGTAAATGGTGCACCAAAGTCGATATATATCGTTCGATTTGCATGACATTTGGCATAACGTAATGAATTAGCTCTAGAAAGATGTGTGTTAAGTTTCCTGAAAGTCGGTCCAGATTTAGATATAGCTCCTATATATTTTCGTCCGATTTGATGTAAATGGTGCACCAAAGTCCACATATATCTTTTGTACTGAACATAGTATAACCTAGAAGTTAGATATAAATGCTGCACCAAACTCCCAGGTGGGTCCGATTGACACAACATTTTGCACAACTTATTGATGTTATTATAACATAACGTGTGAGATAAGTAAAAGGTGCACCAAAGACCCAATGTTAGGCCGATTGACACAACATTTTGCACAACGTACTGAAGTTTATATAACCTAGCATTTGGAAAGTTTTATTGAAATCGGTTCAAATTTGGATGGAGCTACCATATATATTTTCTCCCAATTTAAGTAAATTTTGCACCAAGAACTCAAAATGTGGCCGATATGCTGTAACAAGTTTCGAGGAAATCGGCATAGATTTCGATATAGCTTTTATAAATATGTTCGTCCGATTTTAGGTTAATGGTGCACCAAACTTCTAATGTTTATCAGATTCTGTTAGGATTCATCTGTTGAATATACCCAAAGTGGTGAAGGGTATCATATAGTTGACCCGTCCGACTTTACTACTTTTCTTACTGGCTTATCATTAAAGAAATTTTGCAATGCAAGAAGAAGATGATATTCGCTTGGTGCCAAGTCCTCCTGTTGTTCACTTCCATTTTTAAAACTCTGTTACAGGATGTTAAAAAATACGAGAAATCTATAAGTTCAGCCTGCCAAAAAATAATGGATTTATTTTTCCCCAACCTAATATTTCGAAATATTTCACGGGGTCCGAATATAGATGCACATAATGTTATAGCTCAGTGGTAGTTGTGTAGAATTTTTTTTGCTACGCATCAATAATCGTAATTTTAACATATGGACATGACATTCCAATAAATTTCGATTCACGTCGAGTCATAGTCCCCATAAGCGGTACCCTACATATACGGTATTTTAAGGATTTTGAACATGTTTTTCAGCCAGATGTGTTGTACATTGATATTTTGATTTATCATTGATTGACAAATCTTTTTATGGTATTGGTCCATATAACGGGATTTCCAATCTTTGGTATTTTGAAATTTTGGGAAAATATACCATGGAAAATGGCTGAAATTTACTATTTCTTGTGACCAACGGGTTACAAATGTCATTGGAAAACGTAGCCATCAAAGGTCCACTGCAGTGTAGTATAGCTCCATGGCGGCAATAAATATTACTCCTTGATTTGTCATTCCGTTCCTGTAAGTATTAAACATTTTTGAATATTCCATTTCCAAAAGATCGACATTTTTCATGCTACGTCAATGATGTTTTGCACATAGTTTTGGAAAAATGTACCGAATCCGTTCGCGATTAAATTTTTAGTTTATGCACACATAAGCTGCTGAGGTATAATTTGGTCGAAAAGAACTTCCGTCCGTCGTGATATATGAATACGGAGATTCGTGATGTATTCTAATAAGTGGTCTATGTTCAAATACGAACCTCTAAGTCCCAACCATGTGATTTCGGATAATATATGTCAAATCTGAAATCTGATATTTGTTACTCAAAATGTATTTACAGATTTTAACCAATAATCCTACAATGTGACCCATTCATCGATCAGTTATCGTAAGCTTTACAGAAAAAAAAACATTCCTCATGTCTATGCACTTGCACCGGAAAACAACAAACAATCGATGATTATGTGATGGTGGCGAAGGTGGTTTGTAGTGTTTGTCTACAGTTGGTTGTTATAGTTTTGCTTTGGAGGCGTCCTTAGTGGTCACTGCCACCAACACCACATTAAGTGACTGCGATGACTGAGCAAATGTGAAGATGTAAGAGCACGATTTGTTATTGTTTTTACAGATACTTTTTAGTGTGGAGTTTTTTTGCTTGCATTTGTAACATGTTGCATTTACTGACAGGTTCATGAAAAATTTATTGCGAATTGTTTTACCAAGTCAAAAAGCATATATTTATTTATAAGTGCACATGCACACACATACACACATTTATATTCATTGATATGTATTTATGTGATGATGATTTTTTTTAAACAAAAATATTAAAGGAATGTAATGCAATTGCCGAAAATTACGTCAGACATGAATCCCACATATAGATAACTACAATCTCGTCTAAATTATTTAACAAAGCCAATATCACATCCGACAAAAATGAATCTATATCGCTCTAAAAAACTATGATATTCTTTATTATAATATGTATATTCCTTATAGTAGTTATAGTATATTAGGAATTGCAAGAAGTAAAACCAGGAATAAATATATTTTTAAATGTTAAAATGATATAAATCACAATTAATTGCATCGACGCCACAAAGTGTTCACTACGATTTCTACAATGGCACTGCAGCACCATAATTGCTGTTACAGCCAAAACCTCAAAACCTAACCTTTATGGCGAGTGACTCTGCGATATGCTCTGTTACAACCATCCCACAAAATATGTGGCCAAAGTGCAAATGTGTCTGAAATAAATGGTGCAACCTTTTCGTAGCACATTAAGAATGCTATACGATCATGGACAAGCGGTAAAACGTTGCAAATATCTGCCGAAATTTAATGGATAATGAAAATAGCTACAAATTCTTTAACAGGTACATACTACGGATATAAGCAAATAACAAATTTTGGCACAAAAAATATATAATTTTATATGGCTTGAGGAAAATAATAATTAAGGAATAGGTTGAACACAATTGACTAGGAACATCATCATAACGAAAATGTAGACGGACCTTTGTATGGCGCTATATGAATTATGAAGATATACTGAAAATTTTCTGGGAACAAATTTTATTCCACAATTTCTGCAAACATTTTTGTCGCCATCCAAAAACTCATAATTTATAACAAGTGAGCAGAGCTGTATAGTCGAGCGGGGCCGACCATATGATACCCTTATTAATACCCTAAAAATACCCCTCTAAATTTCTGTGGATCTATATATCGAGCCTGGGTAACATTTCGCGATATTTGCACTCTCTTGATCGATTAGATGTCAACAGCTCCTCTGTGGCATCTTTTCAGAATCATGTTTTCCCGGAGTAGAAATATTCCGAGCCTCCATAATTTTAAAATTTTTTTATTTTGTACAAAAAAATTTTTAAATAATGACCTTTTATTTAGCCATTCGAATTAGTTGGTCAGATCGTCTCCCCATGGCTTATGTTTGGCTTACAATTGTGGTGTCTAGTCTCTAGAGCGATGGTAATACTAAACAATATTAGAATACACTTGTAAGTTTTTGCGCATAACTCCCACATCGACTCAGCTAGTCGAGATATAACTATATGTATACTTAAAGCGTGTTCTGGGGCCAATATTTATAGGCGTTACAAACAACATATTTGTGTAGGGTATTATGAAAGCCCCTAAGTTCAAACGCTTCAAACCTATGTCTACAATTTTCTGAAAACCCGGTATTCTAAATTAAAGCCGTCGAATGCGTCTAATGCCTTAAAAATACATAAAATGTGTAGGGACCACTATATGTAGACTATGTTAAAATAGAAAAAATATTTTAGTCCTCCAAGAACCCAGACCAAAAAATAGACCTATATTGAAATGTTTATTAAGAAAACGCGGAATGGCTGAAATTTACAAGATACCGACAATGTGAAGGTAACCTTTAAAGGGAGCTATACGGAAACATTAACCGATATTTATATTTTTTTTATAGAATTGTTTGACATCTAATGGGCACCAAAAATTCGTTTAGACCCAATTGGGTTGGATGAGACGGATAGAGTTGACATGGTCCTTGCATCACTGTTTTGGTATCCGGGCCCCAGCTTCTTGAATTACATCCCATAGTTCGGCTTTTGTTGTTGGTTTGACATTGGTCACATCTGCCAACAACTTTTCTATCGAATTAACATCCGGTGACTGCGCAGGCTATGTCATTACGTCAATCCTTCGCGAGTTTGCTGGTATGTTTAGAATCATTATTCTGTTGAAATGTCCCTTTTCAAGAGCATTTCCTAACTGATTTATTGCTTGTAGGTTATTAACATACACTGTTCTATCCATTATACCATTAATTATATCGATTGACCCTGCGCCATAATATGAACCAGTAAGGAAAGTAGTAAAGTCGGACGGGACCGACTATATGATATCATCAATCCATACTAATGCCTTTCGGTAACCTATGCTAAATTTAATGCACCATTTATATAAAATCGGACGAAAATATATATGGGAGCTACATCTAAATCTAAACCGATTTTCTCGAATCTTAACACACATCATTCTAGACCTAATTCAGTTCGCAGTGCCAAATTTCGTGCAAATCGAAGTATATATAAAGACTTTGGTACACCATTTACATAAAATCGGACGAAAATATATATGGGAGCTATATCAAAATCTGAACCGATTTTCACGAAATTTACCACACCTCATTCTAGTCTTAATTCAGTACGCTATGCAAAATTTTGTGGAAATCAAAAGAGATGTACGATGTTTAATACACTATTTAAAAAAAATCGGACGAAGATATATATAGGAGCTATATCTAAATCGGAACCTGTGCCAAATTTTGTGCAAATCGAAGGATATATATGGACTTTGGTGCACCTATTATATAAAATCGGACGAAAATATATATGGTAGCTATATCTAAATCTGAACCGATTTTTCATCATTTCAATAGGATTCGTCCTAGAGCCAAATAAATGAGCTGTACCAAATATATACACTTATTATCTCAACATGAACAAATCACTCAAAACCCGAATTGAAATTTATAAAGGTTCAAGTATCTAATAGTAGAAACTACATCCAATATAATGCAACAGAATCGGCCGTTATTTGTTGCTCATTTAGCTCTCCAAGCATATTAGCTAAACAAATTGGCTTTTATTTGGTATTTCAAACATGTTTGCACCCTTCACCACACTGTGGTACATGGTATTATGTCTTTGGGCATATGTTTGTAACAGGCAAAAGGAAACGACATAAAAGATGGTTCCTTTTGAGAATATGCATAGAATCACTTTCTGAGTCGATTTATACATGTCCGTCTGTCTGTGCATGTTAATTTGTAAGCAAAGTACTGGTCGCATTTATGATCCGAATTGGATGAAATTTAGCACAGCTCATTTATTTGGACGAATCCAGGACGAATCCTACTGAAATTGGGAAAAATTGGTTCATATTAATCTAATTGATGTACCAAATTCCCTATATATCTTTGGATATACACAAATAATCTCTGGAAAGCTTCGTTCAAATCGGTTTACATTTAGATATAGTAAAATCTGCCCGAATAAAATGAAATTTATAATAGGTTGCAGGAAGACATGT
>NW_026888328.1:0-9506 GCF_032173495.1 Musca vetustissima
CTGTTTCAAACCATTTACAATTGATCAGAAAGGGCCAGAATTGGTCAACAGGTATCTAGGGAGGATTGTGAAAATCGACTACTAGAGTCCATTTTGCAAATAGAGAGCAGGACTTCTATGAGAGAGGCATTATCCGTTGGTCTATGCCTGTACTTCTAGAAAACGCAACTATATAATTTTATGTTCAATTTTGTACGATGTGCAAACTTTGATGTCAAGCTGACTAACATGAGGAGTTAGATACCCAATTTACTTGAAATCGGGCGAAAATATATATGGTGCGTCAAGTACTTAAAATCAATCTATAATAAAAAGGGCTATATCTATCTAAATCTATCACGAAACATGGCAGACATCATTCTAGACCTAAATGATTAGGCTGTACCAAATTTCGTGCAAATCGAAGGATATATAGGGACTGTGGTGCACCATTTACATGAAGTCGGACGAAACTATATATGGGAGCTATATCTAAATCTGGACCGATTTTCTCAAAACTTGGCAGACATCATTCTAGACCTAAGTGATTAGGCTGTACCAAATTTCGTGCAAATGGAAAGATATATAGGGACTTTGGTGCACCATTTACATCAAATCGGATGAAACTATATATGGGAGCTATATCTAACTCTGGACTGATTTTCTCGAAAGTTGGCAGACATCATTCTAGGCTCAATTCAGTACGTTATGCCAAATTTCGTGCAAATCGAAAGATATATAGGGACTTTGGGGCACCATTTACATGAAATCGGACGAAACTTTATATGGGAGCTATATCTAAATCTGGACCGATTTTCTCGAAACTTGGCAGACATCTCTCTAGGCTTAATTCATTACGTTATTGCAAATTTCGTGCAAATCAAAAGATATATAGGGACTTTGGGGCACCATTTACATGAAATCGGTCGAAACTATATATGGGAGCTATATCTATATCTGGACCGACTTTCTCGAAACTTGGCAGACATCATTCTAGACCTAAGTGATTAGGCTGTACCAAATTTCGTGCAAATCGAAAGATATATAGGGACTTTGGGGCACCATTTACATGAAATCGGACGAAACTATATATGGGAGCTATATCTAAATCTGGACTGATTTTCTCGAAAGTTGGCAGACATCATTCTAGGCTCAATTCAGTACGTTATGCCAAATTTCGTGCAAATCGAAAGATATATAGGGACTTTGGGGCACCATTTACATGAAATCGGACGAAACTTTATATGGGAGCTATATCTAAATCTGGACCGATTTTCTCGAAACTTGGCAGACATTATTCTAGGCTCAATTCAGTACGTCATGCCAAATTTCGTGCAAATCGAATAATATATAGGGACTTTGGGGCACAATTTACATGAAATCGGACGAAACTATATATGGGAGCTGTATCTAAATCTGGACCGATTTTCTCGAAACTTGGCATACATCATTCTAGGCTCAATTCAGTACGTCATGCCAAATTTCAATATATAGGGACTTTGGGGCACCATTTACATGAAATCGGACGAAACTATATATGGGAGCTATATCTAACTCTGGACCGATTTTTACGAAACTTGGCAGACATCATTCGAGACCTAAGTGATTAGGCTGTACCAAATTTCGTGCAAATCGAAAGATATATAGGGACTTTGATGCACAAATTACAAGAAATCGGACGAAACTATATATGGGAGCTATATCTAAATCTGGACCGATTTTCTCGAAAGTGGGCAGACATCATTCTAGGCTCAATTCAGTACGTTATGCCAAATTTCGTGCAAATCGAAAGATATATAGGGTCTTTGGGGCACCATTTAAATGAAATCGGACGAAACTATATATGGGAGCTATATCTAAATCTGGACCGATTTTTACGAAACTTGGCAGACATCATTCTAGACCTACATGATTAGGCTGTACCAAATTTCGTGCAAATCGAAAGATATATAGGGACCGTTTCCATTAAATCGGTTAAATATATATATGGGAGCTATATCTAAATCTGAACCGATTTTTCCCAATTTCAATAGGGATCGTCCTTGGTCCGAATAAGTGACATATGCCAAATTTCATCCAATTTGGATCATAAATGCGACCTGTACTTTGTTTACAATTTAACATGGACTTACAGACAGACAGACGGACGGACGGACATGCATAAATCGACTTAGAAAGTGATTCTATGAATATTCTCAAAAGGAACCATGGGTCTATCTCGATTATTTTTGCCTGTTACAAACATATGCACAAAGACATAATACCCTGTACCACAGTGTGGTGAAGGGTATAAAAAAGGCGTTCAGTAGTAAATGCAAACAATAACTTTGTTGTTGGTAGGCGGTAAATGGCAGTCTTGTCGACGTCAGTTTGAATGTGGTGTCTCTATTTTTTTCCAGGCTGGTATCTGTTTTCGTAAAAATCGGTTTCGTAAAAATCGGTCCAGATTTAGATATATATAGTTTCGTCCGATTTCATGTAAATGGTGCCCCAAAGTCCCTATATATCTGTCGATTTGCACGAAATTTGACATAACGTACTGAATTGAACCTAGAATGATGTCTGCCAACTTTCGAGAAAATCAGTCCAGATTTAGATATAGCTCCCATATATAGTTTCGTCCGATTTGATGTAAATGGTGCACCAAAGTCCCTATATATCTTTCGATTTGCACGAAATTTGGTACAGCCTAATCACTTAGGTCTAGAATGATGTCTGCCAAGTTTCGAGAAAATCGGTCCAGATTTAGATATAGCTCCCATATATAGTTTGTCCGATTTCATGTAAATGGTGCCCCAAAGTCCCTATATATCTTTTGATTTGCACGAAATTTGGCATAACGTAATGAATTAAGCCTAGAGTGATGTCTGCCAAGTTTCGAGAAAATCGGTCCAGATTTAGATATAGCTCCCATATATAGTTTCGTCCGATTTCATGTAAATGGTGCCCCAAAGTCCCTACATATCTTTCGATTTGCACAAAATTTGGTACAGCCTAATCACTTAGGTCTAGAATGATGTCTGCCAAGTTTCGAGAAAATCGGTCTAGATTTAGATATAGCTCCCATATATAGTTTCGTCCGATTTCATGTAAATGGTGCACCACAGTCCCTATATATCCTTCGATTTGCACGAAATTTGGTACAGCCTAATCATTTAGGTCTAGAATGATGTCTGCCATGTTTCGTGATAGATTTAGATAGATATAGCACTTTTTATTATAGATTGATTTTATGTAATTGACGCACCATATATATTTTCGCCCGATTTCAAGTAAATTGGGTATCTAACTCCTCATGTTAGTCAGCTTGACATCAAAGTTTGCACATCGTACAAAATTGAACATAAAATGATATAGTTGCGTTTTCTAGAAGTACAGACATAGACCAACGGATGACCTATTTATATTTGTTTTGAAGTCGATTTACATACTTTATGGATAGATCTAGGTAGATTCACATTTATATAAATATCACATATTTTATTTCATCCAATTTCATGTTAATAGTCCTGTTTAATATACCCTTAGTGGTGAAGGGTATCATATAGTCGGCCCCGTCCGACTTTACTACTTTCCTTACTGGTTCTGAATAATTAACTACAGCCCATTAGATGATGTGTGGGTGAAATACAAAGAAATCGAATTTGGTAGTTAAGTGAGTATGAGTGAGCTTTTTTGTGTCGTCGTCAGCCATATTGTGTTCATTATAATAGTGATTACTTGATGATGTGTATTGATGTTTCGTTTAAGTATGTGGTACTAATAGCGCTACATTAAGTTGACATTACAATCAGCATAAAATTAATAAATTGAATGGACCAGAAGAAATATCATTAGCTTAGAATGAACTGTTGACTTACAAATATATGGAGGCATACGAAAAGGGGCTTACACGTACCTTACATAAGGAAATGTATGAGAGTAGCATCGCAACAAAACAAAAACCTTATTTCTGATTGGTTACGTACTTCCTTGTCCCAGCCTCTTAGAGATTAACAGGGATCAAAATAAGTGAAAACTTAGTAAAATTCGGCATTATGTGGTATTAAGTTGGAAAACTGTGTTAGGAACTTCAACATACCGAAAATGAAACGGGGTAGTTTTATGGGAAATATTTTGTAGCACTAAAGTATTTTAAACTTTTTCTGGAAATATATTTTCAAACTACAGTAATCCCATATTATAAGGCCTGGGTCTTTCTATAAAGATATGTCGAAACATGATCCTATATTGATAATTTTCTGCATATATGTATGTCACCCGTCAAGAACCACACCGGAGAGAAAGTGCGGCTAAAGTTATCGTTAAAATTATACAGTACCTAAATTTACCAAAACGTAAACCGATATTGTAAATTTTTCGTAGGAATATTTGACACTTCATTACAACCTGAAACGTTAAATCAGAGCCAATTGGATTGAACAACGTGCCCAAGCTTCCACAAATTTCAAAAAATGTTAATCTGAACACATTTAAAACCAGTAAGGAAAGAAGTAAAGTCGGACTAGGCCGACTATATGATACCCTTCACCACTCTGTATATATTGCACATATGTATCCTGAAAATTTCATGTCATTGTTCCCTCGAAGGAACATACTCATGCATTTCTGCAACCTATGCTAAATTTCATTTCATTCGGGCAGATTTATATTCGTTTGAGTACAATGGGACAAATTTATGGAAATCGATTTATACCAATCTTGATAGACGCTATTCAGTATGCCGCACTATTAAACATTTAATCTCAATCAGACACGTTCAATAGGACAAACATGCACCATTTACATAAAATCTGACGAAAACATAAATGCCTGAGCTATATATATAAATCGGAACCACTTTTCACGAAACTTATCACACGTCATTATAGGATCAATTCAGTGCGCTATGCCAAATGTAGTGCAAATCGAAGGATATATTCGGACTTTGGTGCACCATTTACACTAAATCAGACGAAATGGAAATGGAAGCTATAACTAAATTTCAACTGATCTAAATTTCAATTGATTTTCACGAAACTTAGCACACATAATTATACACTCAATTCAGTACGCTATGAAAAATTTTGTGCAAATCGAAAATTATAAAGGGACTTTGGTGTACCTTTTACATCGGATGGAAATTAATATGGGATCTATACAAATCTGAACCGATTTTCACGAAACTTAACACAAATCAAGAATTAATTCTGTACGCTATGCCAAATCGGTAGACCATTTACATATAAATATGGGAGCTATATCTAAATATAAACCGATTTTAACGAAACTTGACACATATCATTCTGCACTTACGCTATGCCAAATTTCGTGCAAATCGACAGTCATATAGGTAACTTGGTCAATCATTTACATTAAATCGGATCAAAATATATATGGGAGCTATATCTAAATCAAAACCGAGTTTCACGAAACTTAACACAAATCTTTCTAGATTTAATTCAGTACGCTATGCCAAATTTCGTGCAAATTTCATTGGGGTTCGTCCTTGCGCAAAATAAATGAGCTGTGCCAAATTTCATCCAAATCGGGTCATAAATGCGCCCTGTACTTTATTTACAATTTAAAATGCACAGACGGACGGACGTGCATAAATCGACTCAAAAAGTGATTCTATGCATATTCTCAAAAGGAACCCTGGATCTATCTCGTTTTCTTTTGCCTGTTAGAAACCACATTGTGGTGAAGGGTATAATAAATGTTGTACAATGAGGTGCATTGTAGTGAAGCAGAAAAGAAAAATAAATAAATAATATAATATAACAGGAATAGCATCAACGTCCTCTTCCACATTGAGCAATTTATGTAGTGTTACTCCCTTTTCATGATAGTAAAAATTTAAAAATTTCATAACTGACGCAGCCATTTTCGAAATGAAACTTGTTACTTGTGTGAGGAACAATCCTCTTTGTCATTGTAGCCACATCTAAGTAGATGTACAATAATTATACATAATTCACATGCAGTTAACACTGTCACTGTCAAACGTAAATGACAAATTAAAATGCCCGTCATAAATAAGTGTAACTTGAAACAGACAATAGAATTAGTTTTGCAAAGTGACTTAGAATGGCAAAAATAAAGGAGACCAAAAAACACCAGAATCTTAGAAGAATGGACGAATATTAACCCACAAGTTAAATTAATGCAAATTAGTCAAGAGTATGCCAAAACCAAAAGATATTTCCTCATTCAATTCTTTCCATCACAGACTAAGCCAATAAATTTCAGACTTTCACTCTACCCTCTCTAGCCGTGGTATAAAATTTAGTACTTGTTTGTCATTATAAAAACCTAGTTTTGATATGCCACATTTTTCTTTAACCACTGTCTCTCTTCGTTAGTCAAAACTTGTACGAAACAGAACCAGCATTGTTCCATTGGCCAATTTCTAAACACAACAAAATCTAATATCAGCTATACATGTTCTAACCGCATGAGCGAGGGTATAAACAGTTTGACTTTTGCTACTTTGTTGTGACATGTTGATTACGTTGCCTATGCCCACATCATCATCATCGTCGCCGCCGTTGTAGTTGTTGTGACACCAACACCAGCAGTCTTTCGACCATAAACATGACTACTGAAACAACCTACCAGTCCTAGATTCGTGTTTTTTGTTTTCTCATTTTAGACCAGACACATGATGACTTTTGTAGGGCGATTTGTGCGTTGTGTATGGTTTGGTAGGTATAGTTATTAGATATTAATGGTATACATTTTTCTTTGAAATGACGGCATTCAGAGGAGGATATCATTGGTATTAATGTATGGGTGAAATGAGTCTCACATTATGCTTTCTATAAGAATTTATATTTTACAACTTTCACAAGAAAGTATACTAAGAACCAGTAAGGAAAGTAGTAAAGTCGGACGGGGCCGACTATATGATACCCTTCACCACTATGGGTATATTAAACAGGACTATTGGCATGAAATGGGATGAAATAAAATATGTGATATTTTTCTAAATGTGAATCTACCTAGATCTATCCATAAACATGTCATTCGTTTGTTACAATGGGACAAAAGTATGTAAATCGACTTCAGACTAATATAAATAGTTCATCCGTTGGGCTATGTCTGTACTTCTAGAAAACGCAACTACGTTATTCTATGCTCAATTTTGTGATGTGATGTCAATCTGACTAACATGAGGAGTTTGATGCACAATTTATTTGAAATCGTTCGAAAATATATATGGAAGCTCTATCCAAATATTAAGCGATTTCAAACAAACTTATCACAGCTTAGGTTATACTAATTTCAGAACGTTTCTAGTTCCCTGGTGCGTCAATTATTTAAAATCAATCTATAATAAAAGGGAGCTATATCTAAATCTGGACCGGTTTTCTCGAAACTTGGCAGACACTTAATTTAGTACGTTATGCCAAATTTTGTGCAAATCGAAGGATATATAGGGACTTTGGTGCACCATTTACATAGAATCGGACGAAACTATATATGGGAGCTATATCTAAATCAGGACCGATTTTCTCGAAACTTGGTTGACATCACTCTAGGCTCAATTCAGTACGTTATGCCAAATTTCGTGCAAATGGAAGGATACATAGGGACTTTGGTGCACCATTTACATAAAATCGGACGAAACTATTTATGGGAGCTATATCTAAATCAGGACCGATTTTCACGAAACTTGGCAGACATCATTCTAGGCTCAATTCAGTACGTTATGCCAAATTTCGTGCAAATCGAAGGATACATAGGGACTTTGGTGCACCATTTACATAAAATCGGACGAAACTATATATGGGAGCTATATCTAAATCTGGACCAATTTTTACGAAACTTGGCAGACATCACTCTAGGCTTAATTCAATTCGTTGTGCCAAATTTCGTGCTAATCGAAAGATATATAGGGACTTTGGGGCACCATTTACATGAAATCGGACGAAACTATATATGGGAGCTATATCTAAATCTGGACCGATTTTCACGAAACTTGGCAGACATCATTCTAGACCTAAATGATTAGGCTGTACCGAATTAGGCTCAATTCAGTACGTTATGCAAAATTTCGTGCAAATCGAAAGACATATAGGGACTTTGGTGCACCATTTGCATGAAATCGGACGAAACTATATATGGGAGCTATATCTAAATCTGGACCGATTTTCTTGAAACTTGGCAGACATCACTCTAGGCTTAATTCAATTCGTTGTGCCAAATTTCGTGCTAATCGAAAGATATATAGGGACTTTGGGGCACCATTTACATGAAATCGGACGAAACTATATATGGGAGCTATATCTAAATCTGGACCGATTTTCACGAAACTTGGCAGACATCATTCTAGACCTAAATGATTAGGCTGTACCGAATTTTATTCTGATCAAGAATATATGTATGTACATCCTTTATGGGATCTCGGACAATTATTTCGACAGAATGAACCATGTAATACACACTCCATCTTATGGTGGAGGGTGTAATGACCAGACTTGTAACTTTGCATACATATATTTTAAGACTTGAAGAAGAAAATAAATAGACAACATGTTGTTGTTGTCTTGTTGTTTTTATACCCTTTACCACACTGTGGTACAGGGTATTATGTCTTTGTGCATATGTTTGTAACAGGCAAAAGGAAACGAGATTGACCAATGTTTCCTTCTGAGAATATGCATAGAATCACTTTCTGCGTCGATTTATGCATGTCCGTCTGTCTGTCCATGTTAAATTGTAAACAAAGTGCAGGTCGCATTTATTATCCGAATTAGATGAAAGTTGGCACAGATCATTTATTTGACCCAAGGACGAACCCTATTGAAATTGGGAAAAATCGGTTCAGATTTAGATATAGCTCCCATATATAGTTTCGTCCGATTTTAAGTAAATGGTGCACAAAAGAGTCAAATATAGTTCGATTGGCACGAAATTTTGCACAACGTACTGAAATTATGATACACTAGGTGTGCCAAGTTTTATTGAAATCGGTTCAGATTTAGATATAGCTCCCATATATATTTTCGTCCGATTTTTAGCAAATTGTGCACCAAGGATTCAAATTTAAGCCGATTAGCACAAAATTGTGCACAACATGCTGAAATTATGATACACTAGCATGTGCCAAGTTTTATTGAAATCGGTTCAGATTTAGATATAGCTCCCATATATATTTTCGTCCGATTTTTAGCAAATTGTGCACCAAGGATTCAAATTTAAGCCGATTAGCACAAAATTGTGCACAACATGCTGAAATTATGATACACTAGCGTGTGCCAAGTTTTATTGAAATCGGTTCAAATTTAGATATAACTCCAATATATATTTTCGTCCGATTTTTAGCAAATGGTGCACCAAAGAGTCAAATTTAAGCGGATTGGCTCGAAATTTTGCTCAACGCACTGAAGTATGGAGAGACTAACGTGTGCCAAGTTCTATTGAAATCGGTTCAGATTTAGATATAGCTCCCACATATATATTTTCGTCCGATTTTTGGCAAATGGTCCACCAGTGAGACAAATATAGGCAGATTGGCACGAAATTTTGTTCTGAAGTTAGTA